>NW_024382960.1:0-12500 GCF_016835505.1 Polypterus senegalus | reverse complement strand
GTGATAGGCCACATAAAATCAGAGTGGGCACAGCGCATGCTGAGGTGTGCAGAAGTCACCAACTTTCTGCAGAATCAACAGCTACAGACCTCCGAAAGCTCAAGAACAGTGCAGCGTAGAGGGAGAGCTTCATGAAGTGGGTCTCCACGGTCGAGCAGCTGCAGCCAAGTAGTGGTGTAAAGCCTACCGCCTGCCACTGGACTCGAGACAGTGCAGACGTGTCCTGGAGTAGCGAATTACGCAATCCAATGGAAGAGTCTGCCAGGAGAACGGTACTCGCCTGACTGCATTGTGCCAAGTGTAAAGTTTGGTGGAGGGGGGGATTGTGGTGTGGGGTTGGTTTTCAGGGGTTAATGAAAGGAACTCTTAATGCTTCAGCATACAAATCCATTTTGGACAATTTCATGCTCCCAACTTTGTGGGAACAGTTTGGGGATGGCCACTTCCTGCTCCAACATGACTGTGCATGCACCAGCGCACAAAGCAATGTCTATAAAGAAATGGAGGAGCTAGTTTGGTGTGGAGGAACTTGACTGGCCTGCACAGAGCCCTGACCTCAACCCGATAGACCACCTTTGGGATGAATTCATTAACACTAAAATAATAATATGATAGTTAGAATTTATTACTAACGCTCACCTATTCTGTTTCTCTTCTTGGTACTCAAATGTGGCACTTGGTGCCACGGCCCACCTGCCAAGTTGTTCTGATGGAGGATCACGGGAATCATCGAGTAGAGGGTCCTATCATTGGATTGGCTGGCCAAATGGGGAGGCAGCTTGATGGCTGAGGTCTCCAGGACTCTGAACAAATCCAAATCCTATTATGGGATATCATCTACTGTTGAATTCTGCTCCATACTTGTACATTTTTTATTTTTATACTGTATTCAGGATTACTTGTGTTCTGTTCTGTGTATTGTATTGTATTGACCCTTTCTGCTGCTACTTCACCACTTGAGACCACAGGTCCGCCACGCCCTCGACCCTCTGCAGTTCACATATCAGGAGAAGGTGGGAGCGGAGGATGTCATCATCTATATGCTACACTGATCCTTCTCCACTTGGACAGAGGCAGTGGTGCTGTAAGATTATGTTTCTGGACTTCTCTAGCACCTTCAACATCATCCAACCTCTGCTCCTTAGGGACAAGCTGACAGAGATGGGAGTAGATTTACACCTGGTGACATGGATCATGGACTATCTTACAGACAGACCTCAGTATGTGCGTTTCGGGAACTGCAGGTCTGACATTGAGGTCAGCAACACAGGAGCGCCGCAGGGGACTGGACTTTCACCGGTCCTGTTCAGCCAACATACATCAGACTTCAATACAATTCTTGAGTCTCAGTCCTGCCACATGCAAATGTTCGCTGGACGACGCTGCTATCATGGGCTGCATCAGGAGTGGGCAGGAGGAGGAGTATAGGAACCTAATCAAGGACTTTGTTAAATGGTGCGACTCAAACCACTTACACCTGAACACCAGCAAGACCAAGGAACTGGTGGTGGATTTAGGAGGACCAGGCCCCTTATGGACCCCGTGATCATCAGAGGTGACTGTTTGCAGAGGGTGCAGACCTATAAATACCTGGGAGTGCAGCTGGAAGATAAATTGGACTGGACTGTCAATACTGATGTTCTGTGTAAGAAAGGACAGAGCCGACTATACTTCCTTCTTCTTCTTTCGGCTGCTCCTTTTAAGGTTTGCCACACATTATCTTCTTCCATATCTTGCTGTCCTCGACATCTTGTTTTGTCACACCCATCACCTTCATGTCTTCTCTCACCACATCCATAAACCTTCTCTAGGCCTTCCTCTCCTCCTCTTCCCTGGCAGCTCTATCCTTAGCATCCGCTCCCAATATACCCAGCATTTCTCCTCTGCACGTCCAAACCAACACAATCTCACCTCTCTGACTTTGTCTCCAAACCGTCAAACTTGAGCTGACCCTCTAATGTCCTCATTTCTAATCCTGTCCATCCTCATCACGCCCAAGGCAAATCTTAGCATCTTTAACTCTGCCACCTCCAGCTCTGTCTCCTGCTTTCTGGTCAATGCCACCATCTCCAGCCCATATAACATAGCTAATCTCACTATCGTCCTGTAGACCTTCCCTTTGACTCTTGCTGATATCCGTCTGTCACAAATTACTCCTGACACTCTTCTCCACCCTTTCCACCCTGCACTCTCTTCTTCACCTCCTTCCACAATCCCCATTACTCTGTACTGTTGATCCCAAGTATTTAAACTCATCCACCTTCACCAACTCTACTCCCCTCATCCTCATCATTCCCCTGACCTCCCTCTCATTCACACCCATGTATTCTGTCTTGTTCCTACTGACCTTCATTCCTGTCCTCTCTAAGGCATGGACCAGGGCTGGATGAGATGCCAATGGTTACAAGAAGATTCATTTATTTAATTTGTTAAACAAGGTCACCAAGCAATTGTGGATGAAGGTTCAAGACAACAGCAGGCAGAAACCAATTCAAACAACAGAATTCTTTTTATTCTTACACTTGATGAGTAGAGGGTCTTTGCCTTACAGAGACTAAGTGCAAAAAGCCCCCTCATAGGGGGGTGAGCTGCATTTTATAACACAGATCTTCAAAGAAAGCAGTCAGAAAAAATAAACTCAGTTTCATCTAAAGGTCACAGAACATCCATCCATCCATTTTCCAACCCACTGAATCCAAACACAGGGTCACGCATCCTCACCATTCTACTGACCTCCCTCTCATTCACACACATGTATTCTGTTTTGTTCCTACTGACCTTCATTCTTCTCCTCTCTAGAGCAGATCTCCACCTCTCCAGGGTCTCCTCAACCTGCTCCTACTCTGCTACAGATCACGATGTTATCAGCAAACATCACAGTCCACGGGACTCCTGTCTAATCTTGTCTGTCAACCTGTCCATCACCATTTCAGATAAGAAAGAGCTCAGAGCCGATCCTGATGTAATCCCACCTCGTCTCCTACCACAGACCTCACCACTGTCACACGTTCCTCGTACATATCCTGTACCACTCTTACGTACTTCTCTGCCACTCCCAACTTCCTCATGCAATACCACAGCTCCTCTTGAGGCCCCCTGTCATATGCTTTCTCCAACTCCTTCTGGACTTCTCTAAACTTCTCATCAACATCCTCAGAGCAAACGGTGCATCCATGGTGCTCTTTCTTGGCATGAAACCATCCTGCTGCTCACTAATCATCACTCACTTCTTAAATAAGCTTCCATACTCTTTCCCATAACTTCATGCTGTGGCTCATCAATTTTATCCCCTGTAGTTACTACAGTCCTGCACATCCCCTTATTCTTAAATATCGCACCAGTACACTTCTTCTCCACTCTTCAGGAATCCTCTCACTTTCCAAGATTCCATTAAAAAATCTGGTTAAAAACTCCACTGCCATCTCTCCTAAACACCTCCATGCTTCCATAGGTATGTCATCTGAACCAACGCCTTTCCATTTTCATCCTCTCCATAGCTGTCCTTACTTCCTCCTTGCTAATCCGTTGCATTTCCTGATTCACTATCTCCACATCATCCAACCTCTTCTCTCTCTCGTTCTCTTCATTCATTAACCACTCAAAATACTCTTTCCATCTGCTCAACACACTCTCCTCACTTGTCAGTAGCGTTTCCATCTTTATCCTTTATCACCCTAACCTGCTGCACATCTTTCCCAGCTCAGTCCCTCTGTGTACCCCACTGGTCCTTTTCTCCCTCCTTAGTGTTCAACCTCTCATACAACTCATCATACGCCTTTTCTTGAGCTTTCGTCACCTCTCTCTTCACCTTGTGCCTTATCTCCTTGTACTCTTGTCTACTTTCTGCATTTCTCTGACTATTCCACTTCTTCTTTGCCATCCTCTTCCTCGGTATACTCTCCTGTATTTCCTCATTCTACCAGGTTTCCTTTTCCTCCTTCCTCTTTCCAGATGTCACGCCAAGCACCCTTCTTGCTGTCACCCTTACTACATCTGCTGTAGTTGCCCAACTGTCTGGTAATTCTTCACTGCCACCCAGTGCCTGTCTCACCTCCTCCCTAAACTCAACCTTGCATGTCTTTCTTTTTCAACTTCCACCATTTGATCCTTGGCTCTGCACTCACTCTCTTCCTCTTCTTCTTGATCTTCAACGTCATCCTACAGACCACCATCCTATGCTGCTTAACTGCATACCACTTTGCAGTCTTCAATCTCCTTCAGATCAACTCTTCTGCATAGGATGTAATCTACCTGTGTGGATCTTCCTCCACTCTTGTACATAACTCTATGTTCCTCCCTCTTCTTAAAATACGATTCACCACAGCCATATCCAACCTTTTGGCAAAATCCACTATCCTCTGACCTTCTTCATTCCTCTCCTTGACACCATACCTACCCATCACCTCCTCGTCTCCACTGTTTCCTTCACCAACATGCCCATTGAAATCCACTCCAATCACCACTTTCTGTTCATCACTTCATCCAACTCACTCCAAAAATCTTCTTTCTCATCCATCGCACACCCAACTTGTGGTGCATATGCACTAAGAACATTCATCATCACACCTCTAATTTCCAGCTTCATAATCATTACTCTGTCTGACACTCATTTCACCTCCATAACACTCTTGACATGCTGTTCCTTCAGAATAACTCCTACTCCATTTCTCCTCCCATCCACACCATGATAGAACAATTTGAATCCACCTCTGATCCACCTGGCCTTACTCTCCTTCCATTTAGTCTCTTGAACACACAATATATCAACCTTCCTTCTCTCCATCATACCTGCTAACTCTCTCCCCTTACCAGTCATATTGCCAACATTCAGAGTTCCTACCCTCAGTTCCACTCTCTTTACTCTCCTCCGGATATCCTTGATAAGGAGTCCTATATAAAGATTGATTTTGTGTACATCTTTGACTAACTGACTGACCCTGAGCAGCTCACTTCTCCAGCCAGTGGTCTCACTGTGCAGTACAGGTAATGGACCCTGGTTCAGATCCCTTTAATGGGATTTCCTGTGGTTGTGATTCTAGCCCAAGAGCGAAGGCACTATAAATACATAGGATTCAACTAAAGTGTGTGCAGGTTAGGTTAATTACTGGCACAGATGTGTATCCCTTATCAGTGAGTCTGGTGCCCCTGAACTGTATGAGGGCTTATTAAAAAGATAAACAGCATAAGAACAAAGTAAACAAGCACCAATCTGACCGAGAAGCTGTGATGGACGAGGAGATGCGGCTCTGCCTACAATTGTGTTGTTGAGAGGAGGCGGTTACGTGTCACTTTGGTCGCCAGCCTGCCTGATGCCGCCTCCATCCACTTAAGTCATCAAAGCCCACGTGGATTTAGGAAGGCCTGCCATAAATGGCATGACAGCAACAAAGCGCCACATGGACGGCCATGTGCTCCATGTGGTTTTGGGAGGTGGGAGGTGGTCTCGTGTTGTTTCTCCTTGGTTTTGTGTTCCGTCATCCCTGCCCCTCTCCCACTTCTCTCTTCGCAAGACCCACCATCATAGCAACCGAGAAAGCGGTTATATAAGGCTCCCTGAATTTAGCAAACATGACGGCGGGATTCGTGAGGGGCTGTTAGGGGCACACTGTGGACGAGCAGGGCGTTAGCTGTAGAAAAGTGGCAAGTGAGTTAAAGGGGCAGAGGTACAAGAAAGAACAGGAAGGTCAATTTGAAATCAGATTCAGTCATTCAGCGTAATACACTGAGCAGAATATAAAGCAGTGAAGCCACTTGGGCAATGGCGTGTATGAAAATACTAGTGTGGCCCACGAGAAACAAACTAGCGTGCAGTTATCATTGATCTTGAGGCAGGTAGTCCATCATCCAGACCACCACAGACTCATCCACCTGCTTATCTTATCTCTGAGTTTACTTCTTAACAGAGATGGCTGGATAGTACTGAATGAAGGCACTGGAGAAATCAACAAACAGAATCTTCACAGCGCTGCCAGCTTCCTGAAGCCTCGTGGAGCAGATGATAGATAGATAGATAGATAGATAGATAGATAGATAGATAGATAGATAGATAGATAGATAGATAGATAGATAGATAGATAGATAGATAGATAATGTGAAAGGCACTATATGATAGATAGATAGATAGATAGATATGATAGATAGATAGATAGATAGATAGATTAGATAGATGAAGATAGATATGTGAAGGCACTATATAACAGATAGATAGATAGATAGATAGATAGATAGATAGATAGATAGATAGATAGATAATGTGAAAGGCACTATATGATAGATAGATAGATAGATATTTTTTTTATTTTATTTTTAAAAGCAAACTTTATTAAATAAACACAGGAATAAATACAAAAAAAAAAAAAAACACAGTAAAAACTCAAAATCTTAAGTCTTACAAAAAACACGTACACACTTTCCTAATGATGAATATTCATTTTAAACCATTACATATTCATATTGTTCTTGGTATATATTTATCTAATCCCCCATTGTTTCCACCCTCAATCCACTTATTCTCAATTTATCCACCCAATTTATAAAGGAATGAAACACCAAAGTCAAAGCACAAATTGCAAATTATCTTCATCACATACACAAAGCACATTATTCACGCACCATTTCCTTAAACTTTGCTAAATTATTTGTGGACTTATAAAAATTAAAATCCACTAATATCCTACTTTCACATACTTTTCTAAAAAATACAACAACATTTTCATTTCCACTCCCAGTAATCTTGTTTTACGGTCTTCCATATTGACAGTTTTGCTTGCTGATAATAAATTAATTAGTTCATATTTTCTCTGGTGTGTTTTAATTCTAACCAAACACAAACACCGTGCCATTATACGGACCCCAGCCCTTCTACTACTTCTTTCAATTTCACTAAAAAAGGTCTGGAGCCTCTCACAATACATAAATAGCATGAAAGACACTTTCCCTCAGACCACAAAAAGGGCAGCAATCTGAGACCCCCGGACATATAATCGATAAGAAGGAGTTCACCGCTAGTATCCCATGTACCAACCTCCTGCAGGTCTCCACCCTACTGGCCAATGGCGGCTTGTACTAGCGACCTCCATGCAGGGTTCAGTCCCTGAGGGGCTCCAAGCTTGTCTCTCCAAGGTGTGTCGTGTCTTCGTGTCCTCAGCTGCTCCAGGTTGTTCACCTTCACACAAATCCTGTACAGCTGTTTCCCCGCACTGTAGGTAGAGATAACGCTTCTAGAGACTTAAGGCTAAAACATTAGTCTCACCATCCCTCAGTTCAACAGCCGGAGACACAGTAAGTGTTGGAAAAGGCGTTTCGTCAATTGGCTTCAGTTGTGATAAGAAAATTCCGTGCAGGAGTGTCATGGATTCCCTGTCCATTGATGATTGTACCTGCCACAGAAACTTCTCCATTAAGCGGACTGAGGTGCACTCCTGTCTCCACTGCTACCACTTGTGCACTTTTCCAAGTGTAATTTTCCCAGTCAATTATGTCCTTTATTGTGGTTATTCCATGTATTATGAAATGATTAATAAAGTTTTCAGAAATTCCTGTCAGCAGTGCCAACAGCAGGATTGTAGAACAGTGGTTCATGAAGGACCCAAAATGTGGAGAGGTCATCACAGTCCTTTTTTATCGCCAGTAGTTGCCATGCTGCTAAAAGGCTTTTATAAAACTCTGGCACCTGTAAAGTCTTGATCTTATCCAAGTGGCACAGCAGTAAACTTTTCCCAAGTCCCATATGCCTGGCTTGTTTAAAGAAGAGTCGGCTAAGTTCATCCACTGGCTCTGCTCGACAGGATACAGCAGTTTTTGAATGGTCTGAAGGCGGAAAGCAGCAATCCTGCTGAGTAATGTCAATAAGTCCTTGTCGCCTTCATCCAATGGTAAAAATAGAACGCCTTCTGTATCCAATGGGTACCAGTCCAAAAAATCCATGATCGCCTTCTGTATCTGCTGAACAAGCAAAGGTGGAGGTTGTAGACAAATACACTTATGCCACAGGCTGGAGTCACCAGGTTATTAATGACCAGCATCCGTCCTCTATAGGATAACTGAGGGGGTATCCACTTCCACTTGGCAAGCCGAGCTGTAACCTTGTCCAACAGACCCTCCCAGTTCTTTTGGATGTAGTGGTCATCTCCGAGATGGACTCCCAGGTACAGGAAGCCTCAGTTGTCCACTGCAGACCCCCTTCAGTCGAGGAGGACTACATCCTTTCAGTTCCCAACCAATGCACTACTTTTGTTCCAATTCACTTTAGCCGAAGATGCTTTGCTGTAATTCCTCAGACAATCAGTTAATTTGTCCAAATCCTTCTGGCTTGTGATGACCACAGCAAGATCATCTGCATAAGCAGTGACTTTCACAGGGTCCATGTTGCAGTTGGGGATGGAGAGACAGTCAACACCTTCTCAGGTGCACCAGGAAAACTCCAGCGCCAGAGCATATAACATGCCGGACAAAGAACAGCCCTGTCTGACTCCTCTTCTGACACTGAAAGGTGCACACAAGCCACCATTGACCTTTATGATACCAGAAATGTCACTATAAAAGTAAACGAATATGTTTAATAAAAGACCCCCCAAACCCAAACGCCTTCATGGCATTCCATAAAAATGAGTGACTGACCCTGTCAAAAGCTTTTCCTGGTCAAGAAAAATAAGACCAGTCTGAAAACCAAACAGTTCTGCAGCAGCCAAAATGTCCCGAATTAAAAAAATGTTATTAAAGATGGACCTGCCAGCCACGCAGTAATTCTGATCAGGATGCACCACTCTCCCTAAAACTTGGACCATCCTGTTGGCTAAGGCTTTAGAGAACTTTATAATCAGCGCATAAGAGAGACACAGGCCGCCAGTTCTTTATGAGACACAGTCTCCCTTCTTCGGCAGCAGCGTGATCACGGCTCTACGGCAGCTCTGCGGTAACAAGCCCGTTTTAAAACTCCATCGAACACTTCCAATAAGTCAGGCCGATGACATCCCAGAACTCTTTATAAAACTCCACTGGTATTCCATCGATTCCCGGGACCTTCCCTGTTTTCAGCTGTCCCAGGGCTGTGGTGAGTTCTGCAAGGTCACCTCTCTTTTAGCTGTGCTCACATCTGGGCAGCTGCGTAGTCCGCAAAAGGCCTGTTGGTCTCACTGCACCATCTCCATCTGCAGCAAACAGAAGTTCATAAATTCGGACCACCTGCCTTATTTCACTGGGCTCTTGTGTCTCACTGCCATCGGGTGTTCTTATGCAATGTAAGATTTTACTCTGCGAGTTTTTTCTCTAAACCAAAAATATTGAGTTGGTGCATCCATCTCAGTCAGTCGTTGAAACGGGCCCTCACTAAAAGCCCCTGAGCTCTGGTCTCAAGCAGGTGAGCCAACCCCAGTTTGCTGAAGTCAGGCTCGCCTGAAGCTGCTCATTTGGACCCTTCTCTAGAAGCTGTTGAAATTCAGCTATTTTAATTTCTAAAGCTGCCATTTCTGACCGCAATACTTGGGTGACATTTCTGGTATACTCCTGACACAAGGCCGGATGTGACTCTTCCAACCTCCCACCATTGTTGTAGCTGGTGAACTCCTTCTTCATAGCCTTCAGCCTCCCCAGAAATGAACAAATAACTCTTTAAAGTTCTGATCTTTGGGGAGTGTGTTAAAATGCCAGTATGGACTACGGGGTCTGTAAGTGTTACAAATAAGTGTACAACACCAAACTGTGATCAGAGAATCCAGTAGGCACAATAGAGCACACCTTAAATAAACCTAACAGGTGCTTAAAACTATAAAAATGATCGAGTCTTGCCATTGAGATCGTGATTTCACTCTCCGCCCCAGGTGTATTGCCGACAGGCCCCATTTAGCCCTCCATACATCTTCCAGCCCAATGTCCTAATTATTTTACCTAAAGCTCGTGCTGAGCGAGGTCAGTTCAGCCCATTATTTCTGTCTATTCTGGTATCAAGTGTACAATTAAAATCCCTCCTAACACCACCACTCCTCAGGGTCACACTTGGATAAAAGATCTCCTAACTTGTTAAAGAGTGGAGCCTCTCCTCACCCTCATTCGGGTCACATTAATGAAAGTGACGACACTGCCTTGAAGTTTCACGTCACTTTCAGGAGTCGCCTTTCACCAGCTCATCAGTGCTGCAAACTTCTACTTGAAGTCCTCCAAGAAATAAAATGCCACTCCAGCACTAACATTTGTCCCATTACTAAATAAATGTCCCCTTCCAATCTCTGCTCCCTCCCACTGATTTTGCTCATCAATGTGGGTTTCTTGTAGAAAAGTGACATTCAAGTCTTTTGTCTGATAAAATCAAACAATGCACCCTCTTATCTGGACTTCTCCACCGTTAATATTTAGGGTTCCTATGTGTACACTTGCCATGGTAACAGAATAGATAGATGAACACACAATGAACACAGGGACCACCACAAAGACTGTGGAGTAGATTTAACAGGGGCTTAGCCATTAGGTGGTGTTTAGATTGGACTGTTTTCTCAGTTTACTTGTTAAATTCTTTAGCCTCACGAGCTCTTTAACATCAAACATTGCGGAGACTGCTTTGTCTCGTCGCAACCCGGACGAACGATAGAAGAGGTCAATGTCAGGGAAAATTCGGCCACATCCACCCCTTTTTCCGGCGGTATTCACCAAAAACTCTTTCACACTTTGAGCGCTTAACCCCCTGGCTTTTAACTCTGGGGGCCCGAGGCAGCAGACCCATCGGAGATATTACCGTCTCGTTTTCTTCCCGACACTCCCCGCATTTGAGACGTTATCGGCCGTCTCCGCGAAGACGGGAAAATCCTCCTGACAAGGACCATAGGCGGATCCTCCAACGACCCCGAGCCCTGACTTAAAACAATTTCTTTCGTGCCCGATCTTCTCTTTCTCCTTGCCTTTTTGAGCAGGACGTTTAAATTCACTTTTTCCTCTGTCTCGTTGCTGCCTCCCTCATCCATATCAATTTCTCCCACACACTTTCTGCTGCAGTCGCTGTTTGATCTACGTTTCACTACCGCCTTCATTCAGGCTCATCTCTGGGCAGCTGATTCTCCTGCCCTTCAGCTCTAGTAGCATTTTATTCTTATCACCTTGCGCCTCTGCGCCATCAGCCTAATTTCGTGATCTTCCACTTTCTGCCCCTCTATTTCTGTATTTGTACGGCTAGTTTTCTTGTTCCCGTGGTGTTTCTCAGGACACTGTTTAATTAAATGTGCTTCACTCCACCAAAACATTTCATTTCGTTAGAAGTGACGAAAATCACATAATCGAAACCGTCCACTCTAAACTTCATTGCCACATTTAATTCGTCATCCATTCTATTTAAAACCATAAAACTTGTCTCTAAATGACAAGACATGTTTTAAATCAGGCGATTTACAACCTAAAGGAATGTGCCGAATTTTCTGATACCAGACGCCCATGCCGCTCAACTCTTTTCGCTATAGTTTCATTTTTGAGAAAAAGGCGGCGCATTTGAGATTGTTACTCTACGGACGGGACGGCTAAGGGAAACCTGTACAAAGGAGCCATTATAACCACCCTTCTCAACCACTGTCGGAACTAAATCCACAGAGCTCAAAAAACCACGATATTCCGCTCATTCGTGAAGCTGACTTAATATTGTCACATCCGACCACTCTACCGCTTAAAACCCCGCCTCTAAAGGAACAACTCCTCCGATATAAGTTTAATCCATGGCGGCGGCTCAACGCTTCAAGATTAGCAGCCATTGCGGCTGCCGTGGCTAACCACTCAGTACAAAAACAAGTGTAGCTGTTTCACCAAAGAAAAGATAGAAATAAGAAACTAGAAAATTAGAAGAAAAAAAGAATCACCACACTCACCTCAGCGTCACCACCAGTTCCACTCGCTCACACTCAAGACAACCACCCAGCATGCAGCGACAGCAAGAACAGGAAGTAGATAGATAGATAGATAGATAGATAGATAGATGAGATAGATAATGTGAAAGGCACTATATGATAGATAGATGAGATAGATAGATAGATAATAGATAGATAGATAGATAGATAGATAGATAGATATGTGAAAGGCACTATATAACAGATAGATAGATAGATAGATAGATATGAAATAGATAGATAGATAGATAGATAGATAGATAGATAGATAATGTGAAAGGCACTATATGATAGATAGATAGATAGATAGATAGATAGATAGATAGATAGAATATAGATAGATAGATAGATAGATAGATAGATAGAAATGAAAGGCACTATATGATAGATAGATAGATAGATAGATAGATAGATAGATAGATAGATAGATAGATAGATAGATAGATAGATAGATAATGTGAAAGGCACTCAGCGGGACATGAACACAACTTCCAGCATGAAGAAGCGCTGGTATGTGTCCTTTTGACTCCAACTAAAGAAATCCAATATTTCCCAGATTATCCTAGTACAGTTCTACAAAGTCCATAATTGAAAGTGCTGAGCATATTATTAGCGAGTCTTACACCAGGACCCAGGATTTTG
>NW_024382959.1:0-5055 GCF_016835505.1 Polypterus senegalus | reverse complement strand
TAGGAGTCCCCTCCCCGAACCCCTTCACGACTCCAGACACCAGGTAAAGTCCAAAGTGATTTTTTGTCGCCACAGTGCACAAAGCACACTTCCACCACAATACTCATTAACAAACAATAAACCACAATAATACAATCCTCCAGCTCCCAGACGCATCACCCCTTCCACCCAGCTCAGCTCATTGTCTGTGAGTTCCCATAGTCCTTTTATAATCCCACCCGGAAGTGTTCTCAATCCCCAGTCCAAAGTCCTTTTTCCCTTTCCCGGGGTCAGGTAAATAGCCCCTTCTTCAACCCGAAGTCCCGCTTCTTCCTGTGACGAACCTCCGGGTCACAGGCCACTAAGAAACCCTCTGCCCCTCCCTCAGCTCCCTCCTGTGGCCCCCACGGCATCCAGCAGGGCTTTGCATAAAACTCCAATGTCCATGATGCCATTCTGGTCTTCTGGGACCTCCAGCTGCAAGGAGGGCTCCACTTGGCGGTTTAGTATTGGCCGATAAATGGCCGCCATCCATCACAATATATATATAAATATAAAAAATCGCACCCCGATCTACATACTGTAAAATAAATGAACCACACACTAGCGAATGAGAGGCTTCCCCGCTTTAGCGCTGACGTCTGAGGTTCGATTCGCGAGAGTGGGTGCAGTGAGTGTGTACTGCCTGATGAGCCCATCAGGCAGTTGGATTTAGTCTTTAAATTTCTATGGTGAAGAAAAATTTATGCAATGATGATTAAATTTAACTTTCATTCCTACTAAACATATTTCTGTCGACCAAATAAAAATTACTTATATTTAAAATTTAAATAGAACTTGAACAAATACGATAGCTCATAATACCCACGCAGGACTAAGTGCACGTAAGATTAGGAATCATCCGCTTTAACAAGCAGCAATTGCACTGATACAAATAGCCTGCCAATTTAATTATTTAGTATGGATAGATAAATTAAGATTTTGTACAAATAAATGTTTTTGATTTTTCTTCCTCAATGGATTCTGCACCCCCAGCAACAGCTGCTCGCACCCCAAAGAAGATATATATATATATATATATATCTATCTATATATCTATATCTATATCTATATACCGTATATATAGATATAGCTATATAGATAGATATATCAATATATAGATATATACTGTATATATATATATATATATATAAAATATAGATATAGATATACTGTATATATGCATATTTTGTATATGTATATATATATGTGTGTGTGTGTGTGTGTCTATATATATGACAGCAACACTCATTTTCGGCAAAACAATTACATTAACAATCATCTTACGTTTTTTTTAAAATGTTTCCTTTTTTTTCATAACTTCTTAACACATTTACTCCGCGAGGAGTGCGGATATTCTGCTAGTAAATATAATTTACAGAAGAGTACATTAAACCAGTTTTAAACTATGTAAGAATTAATTGTTAAGGGCCTGTACTTTTATTTCAAGTAGTGAAGAGGCACCATGCCAAGCTGTCTGTAGTTTAGCCCTTATCTGTAAGCGCACACTGCCATCTAACTGGCACAGTTGTTCATTATGTTAGCCTTAAGAGATGCTAGTGAAAGTAACATTAACTGAACTATTAATTAGCTAGACCAGTTTTCACAGGTGGGTTCTGCTGAGTCCAAAGTAGTAGTGAGAAGTATTAACCAAAGGCCCTCAATCTTAACAGCTCAGGAATAGGAGGAGTGATTAGGTGATGCTTACCCCCAGGTAGCAAAAACATCTTTGACCCAAAGGATTTTAATGAAGAAACAGACAGGAAGGGTAATTGTTATGAGAAAGTCTCTGATGGCAGGATATTGTTATTAGAAAGTCTACAACACCTGGTGATTGTTATGAGAGAAGGTGCTGAGCTAGATCATTATTATCAGAAAACCTTGTGACAGACAACTGGGGCGTCTGCACGCCAGGATGCCTAGAAGGTGGAGGGACTAAAAAGGACCAATACCTCCCCGGGCACGAGAGGGTAACCATGACTGGGAAGTTCCACCGTTGGGGCGTGGCTGCTACCAGGGTCCACCCAGATGTTCCCAGAGATGTGGACGGCACTTCCACCACAACAGGAGTGCTACTAGGCCAGGAGGCAATACACCAAGTGCTGCAGGAAGATCGCAAGAAGCACCTGAGTACATCCGAACTGCATAAAAGGGCGCCTCAGTCCAGTCAAGGAGCTGGAGTTGGGAGGGAGCAAGACAAAGTTTACTAGAGAGGAGTGGAGGCAGCAAGAAAAGAATAGAGAGAAGGAAGGACTGTGAGTTTGGTGCACTGTATTGGATAAAGATAAAATAAAATGTGTATTTTGATATCAGCTGTCTTTGTGTCTGTCCCTCACGAGGCTAGCTTCCACACTCTGTAAGGCAAAGATGGGAAATTGTGTGAAGAGGGAATATTTTGTGATAAGAATTATAATAAATTTGAAGCTCACGGAATGCTTGTGACTTAAATCATCTAAATTGTGTCTATATGTATGCCATATAATAATGCTTGATTTTACTGCCTGTCCTGAGACTCTTAGTGCCTTCTTTGGGGATGAAAGTGCCTGTGCCTGCCTGTTTCAATGACCATTTCTTAAATCTAACGATACTGTTGACAATGTGAGTTGGTCATCAGCTGTTGACATAGTATATTCTGAACTGCTGAGTATCAGTGATGTTTGTGTTTGGTTCCACCTTGGTACTTTTGCGGACAATCTTGTGCATCCCTGTTTCTCATTTACAAGTATCTGTAAGTCATGATTATTCTAGACTGTTTTCCACTGTTGTGGATGATAGTCTGGTGAAGAAAATAGATTTTGAAACTAACTGCTTTTCTAAGCAGTGTCAGTGAAACCAAAGCAAACCATTTGCCTATGCCAGTTGCCCTGTAAATGCAGAAAATATGTTGAAGTTTATTTTGGGATCCTGATAGTGCAGGGCATAGAGTTAGTAAACCAGTGCAGGATCGCACTTGTCCACAAACTGGTTGTTATAGACACCGACTTTTGTCAAGTAATGCAGCATCATTACATTATCTGTACTGTCACTGGCAGACCCATTGCTTGGTCAAGGTTTCTGTTTAAAATGGACAATTTCTGCACCTGACCTACACTGCTTGATATATTACTGCAATGTAAAACTGATGTAAACCTCGATATGCCTGGTGACTAGGTATATGAAACTGCAGTAGATGCAGTTACTGAATGGAAAAAAATTGAAATAATTGGCTATGAAGTAGAAGGACAAGAAACATGTCTGCCTCCTAAGCATTGTTCACAATGAATGCAACTGTTACAGTTCGTGTCTGGGGAATTGTGCAAGTCACTAAGCTTTGCTCTGTAGTAGACTACAACAACCCAATGGGTGATGTTGATCATATGGATTAGACACTGACAAGAAACAGAGGAATGTTACAAGAAAATCTTTTAGCATCTACTCAGACAGAGCCTATGAAGATTTTCTCCAAAAAGAATGCTGAAAACCATAGTCATACAGATTTCAAATGGAAGATGATGGAAAGTATTCTGAAGAATCAACAGCTGTCAGCCTCACCTGGAATGGTTGGCCATCACAACAAAATATGTGTGAATCCCGAAAAACTGGTTGATCGGCATTCCTTTAACCACTACCTGCCAACATCAAAACCCAGAGTCTTATAAACGCATTGTTTCTGTTCAAGAAAGTGTGTAAGAAAATAAACTTCTTTGTTCTGGTTACAAAGTCAGGCTGTGGGTTGATGACTGTTTAAAAATATATCACACAAAAATCGTGTACTAAATCTGCATAACTTACCTGTTGTATTTATGTTGACATTTCCTTATTTACTTGTTTCTGCTACTCAAAATTCAATGTTTTGCTTGTTTTCTGAGTGTTAAAAATGCTAAGGGACTATATTTAATCTGCAAGAAGTCTGCCCTAGCTTGTACTGGTTCCAAGTTCCTCTGTAACGCTTTTGGCTGATTCTAGATTATCTGCCATTCCACCTAGTTTGTATTATCTGCACACTTAACCAGTTTGTTATTTATGCTCCTATCTTCTTCTTTCTCCTCTCTTAGTATGCCATTTCATGTGTTCAAATGTGATCTTCACGTAAAATTAGCATACTCACTGAGGGCCAGGCTGACCGGTAGTCTTGTCTGGAGCTGTATCTGGAGGTGCAACAAATTCACAGGAGGTTGTGGACTAACCTAAGTGGAGGTGGCTCCAGAAGTGTGTTGGTGAAAGGTGTCTGTCCCAATGGGACAGTTTGTATTTACAGAATGTGATCCTGCAGCGGCAATAGCATGATCCAGGTGTTGGAAGCTATGCTTGGTGGTATAGGATCGGGCCAGCTTGGGCCAAACAAAGACAATACAGCACCTGCAACAGAGCTTCTACTGGGGGCAGTGCCAACGTGACACAGAAGACTACTGCTGCAGGTGGACTCATTTGCTGACAAGAAAGGGCCTGTTAGATAATCTACTGCTGCACTGCAGCAGTACCAAGTCAGCCTGCACACGTAATGGGTGGGAATTAACATATTTGGTCCTCTTCCCGATCCCAGAAAGGTAACCAGTTTGTCTTGGTTGCAGGATTATTTTATAAGTGGCTCTACCTACCTACAGTAG
Source organism: Polypterus senegalus (assembly GCF_016835505.1). Taxonomy (NCBI): domain Eukaryota; kingdom Metazoa; phylum Chordata; class Cladistia; order Polypteriformes; family Polypteridae; genus Polypterus; species Polypterus senegalus. The sequence goes on along the minus strand of NW_024382959.1, from coordinate 451 downwards.
GAGACAGCTACAGATGCTTTGATTGGACAATGTTTAATTGGATTGGCATGCCAGTTGAATTCTCTGATCAGGGTGAAATATTGAGAGTAGATGTGTGAACACCCATATTTAGAAGAGCCATACTACAGCCTTGCATCCTCAGAGTGATGGACTGGTGGAAAGACTTATTTCAACCCTACCATCCAGCTAGCCATCACCACAGGCTACACCAGTGGATACCTGCAGGGCATGCTGGGATTTCTAGTGCCATACAGCAACCCTGTTGAGGCGACTGGGTACCACCAGGGGTGCTACTAGGAGTTGTGCTCTTGGTTTTTGGGATTTTCAATAGACTCAGAAGTAAATCCATCGGACTATGTTCTGGGCACCAGAAGGGTCACAAAGAATCTGAGTTTATTCCAGAAAGCACACAACATCAACCAGGGAAAAAAAAAAAAAAACATCAGATGTT
>NW_024382958.1:0-16146 GCF_016835505.1 Polypterus senegalus | reverse complement strand
CCCAAAAAAAATTTTTTGGTGATTTTTTTGGGGGGAAAAAAATGATTAAAAGTTTTCCAAAAAAAAAAAGGGCCCCTTTTCCCAATTTTTAAAAAAAAAAAACCCCTTTTTTATTGAAAAAAGAAAAAAGGGTTTTTTTCACAATTTTTCCCCAAAAAAAAAAAAAGGGGGCAATCCGGGGAATTTTTCCCCCTCACCCTTTTGGAACCCCCCTTTTTTTTTTGGTTGGGAATTTTTGGGAACAAAAATTTTTCAAGCCCCCCTTTGATCCCGTAGATGTCCACCGGATTTAATCATGTCTTTTTTTTTCCCCCTTTATTTAAAAAATTACCTGAGCAAAAGGAAAAGTAGTGCCAAATTCATCAGTGAAAAAACCCCCTTTTTCATGAAAAGTTCTTTTTTCACTTGTTACATTTCATTGGTTTTTTTTAGCTTATATTTGACTGAAATAACCAGTAAAAAAACAGAAAATGTTCCTGTTCACAGCTTTTCCCACAGCCTGCAATTGTAATTAGATTAAAAGTTTAAAAAAATGAATGGATAAAAAAAAAGGTTATTTTTAAATCTTTTTTACTAAAATTTATTTTTTTTTAAAGGTAGAAAATTTTCAAAGAAGGATGGTCAGAATAAATTTGGAAAAAAGGAATGTGAACTTTAAAAATTTAAAAAAAAATGAACAAAAAAATTTAAGAAAAAATTTTAGAATTTAACATTTTTATTGGGCATGGAATGGAAAATGATTTTTATCAGAGACGAATTTTGGGGACAGCTTTCATAAATGAAACAAAACACTTGTTTCGTTTGGGGTTTTTATATTTTCCCCTTTATATTATTTAAGGAATTTTCAAATTTTTTTTTTCATGTTTATAAAAACATTAGATTCCCTTGTGCCCTTTACCATTCTTTAAATTTTGGGTTTTTTATTTCGATGACAGAAAAACCAGAATGTTTTATTTTTTTTTTAATTTGGGAAAAAAAACATTGAACTTTTCACATAATAAATAAAAAATTAAAATAACATTCCAATGATTTTTTTTATTTCACTGTGTATTTTGTCTTAATTTTGAGTAAATGATTCTGCAAGGGTGTAATTGGAATAACTTTTTGGGGTTTTGATATCATTCCAAAAACTAATTTGTTCAACTTTTTTCTGAGAATTTTAGATATCATTTTAAAAAACTGTAAAACACAGTATCCCCTTTGTGAAATTTTTTAAAAATCCAACATTTTATATTTTGTTAGAGCAACATTTTAAAGTGTAATGAAAGAAAAGGTTTATTTGGTTTTAAAAAACAAATAGTTGAATGTTAACAAGATGACGCCCAAAAAAACATAATTATTTGTTTGCAAAAATTTATTTATTTAGTTTTTGAAAGGGTTTCCATCTGTCAAAGCACATTTTGTTGATATTTAAAGAAAAAAAAAAAAAACCTTTTGGAAAAAAAAACGATAAAAAATTGAAATGTATAAGTTAGCAAAAAATCAAGCCACAAAATTTCTGTACCCTTTGAATTTTTTATTTTTGTTAAATTATTTCCATTTTCCGGGGGAGACCCGATTAAGGTTTATTCCTTTTACTGACCTTCCCAAAAAATTTGTTGATACTAATGGAATCCATTTTTCCTATACCAAGTATTTCCCGTGCCACTGCCCACAACCCGCAAGGTTTAAATTTTTTTGTTTCTTTCCCTTTTTCTCCCAAAATTTGTAGGTAGCCAGTTTGATTTTTCAACATCTGTTTGTGCACTTGGTTCCAAAGATTTTTTCTTTAAAGCAAAATTTTTTTGAAAACAAACTTTTTTTTGTTTTGAATGAGGTTTTTTAAATTTTTCCATTAAGGGCCCTGTATGGGGATTAATTTCCCAGACAGCAGTGCACCACCAAGCCTTTATCAGCAAAACCTGCCACACACCTTTTGAACTTATACAGAGGTTGCCCCCTTTTCCCTGCAAAATGAGCTATTTTTTTCCCGTTTTCTTGGGCTCAAATTTTTACGAGCTCCAAAATTCCCCTTTTCCGTCATTTTTAAAAAAACATTTCAAACTGTCTAAATTGTAGCTGGGGTGTAAATTTAAACCCTTTTTTATAGCCCTTTCCCCATTGTAGGCAAGTTAGAACTTTGATCCCAGTGTTGTTAGAAGTACAATTTTGGTTTTAAGAGTCACTTTTTTAGGGTTCCCGAATTTCATCAGCTGACACCCCCCTGAGGGTTCTTTCCAGATTAACAACCAATCAGTGTGAGACCATATACAGTGGTGTGAAAAACATTTGCCCTTCCTGATTTCCTTTTTCTTTGGGGTTTTTTTAAAAAAATGTTTCTGATCATCAAACACATTTAACCTTTTTCAGATATAAACAAGAAAACAAAAAATGATTTTTTAAATGATTTTTTTATTTTTTAGGAAAAAAAATCCAAACCCATCCCCGGGAAAAATTTGCCCCGAAAAAAACCCTAAGGGGTTGATCACACCTGAGTTCAATCCCTGCACCCCCAGGCCATTTCGCCCACCTGTTTCAATAAGAAATACTAAAAGGGGCCAACAGAAAGAGACCAAAAGCACCCAAAAGAGACATCATGCCAAGATCCCAAAAAAATTTAGGAACAAATGAGAACAGAAGAATTGGATCATGGGGCTGGTAAAAAAAAGATTTCAAAGCTTTGGGGCTAGTAACACAGGAGGTTTAATTTTCCACAAAAGGAAAAAAATGGAACAGTGGGAACCTTCCCAGGAGGGCCCTGACCAAAATTTCCCAAGAGACAGAGAATCATCCGAGAGGTCACAAAGACCCCAGGACAAGCAAAGAATCGGCAAAATTTTTCAATTGCCCAGTGTTCACGACTCCCCCTAAGAAAGAGACGGAAAACGCCCCATGGCAGATTTCCGACGAAACCACTTTTTAAACAAAAAAAACATTAGGCTCCCTCAATTTTGATAAAAAAATTTAATGATTCCCAAGGCTTTTGGGGAAAACCCGTGGACTATAGAAAAAGTTGAACGGAAGGCAATTCCCCAACCCTAAAAAGGGAACAAGCATTTTAAAAAAGAAAATATACCAAATAAAATAGGGTGGGGGGGGGATGGCGGGGTTGTTTTGCGCTTCGGGTTAATTTGGGAAAAGGAAAACCCGGAATTTAGTTCCAAAAAAAATTGGGGTTGTTGCCTCTGTTGGCCCCGCTGAAGGTTTTGGGTGAAAGGACTGACCAAAACAACCAAAACCCCCTTGGGGGGGAAAAAAACAAAGGGAAACGGGTGGTCAAAAAACCTGCTAACCCCAAACAGGATGACAAAAAACCCCCCATGTAAAAAACCCCCAAAAAGTTTTGAAACCTTTAAAAAGGGTGAGGGCCAAAATTTCTCCAGATTTTAAAACCCTTTTTTTAAAACCCAAAAAAAGCTGATTCAATTCTGCGGGGGTGGCCCAAAATTTTGGGTTTCGGAGGCAATTCTTTTTCACAACCCTTGGTTTTTTTTTTTCTTTTTAAAAAACCATAAAAAAACCCAGGAGGAATTTTTACTTTTTAAAGGTTTAGAGGGGTTTTGTGTGAAAACAGAAAAGAAAAGAAATCGGGAAAGGGGGAAATATTTTTTCACCCACTGTAATTGAAAGGGTCCCCAAATTTTTTGCAAATTATGTTTTTTTCTTTTTATTTTGTCCATTCTTCATTTCATCAAAACACCATGGCTTCTTAACTTTTTAAAAAACAGCCACTATTTTATTTTGGGGTTTTGTTGAAGTTTGCATTTATTGTTTTAACTTTAAATGTCAAAAAAATAGAGTTTCCGTTTTTCAAACTTTTGCTTGAACCGAATAAGTTTCTAAAAAACTTTTTTTTTAGATTCTTTTAAAATTAAAATGAAATAAAAAAAAAAAAGCCCCTAGAGTGATGAGCCAAAAAAAATAAAAAAGAAGTAAAAAATATTTTGGATTTTATATCACTGTGAGTATTGTTTTTAAAAAAAGAGACCAACATAGTAAAAAGGGAAAGGATTTTGATATGTACTTTTCGATGTTAAAATTTCGAACCCGGGGGATTCCAAACAGGGCAGAGCTTAGTAATGAGAAAGTGTATTCAGAGCGCTTTAGAAACTTTTGATGCCATAGCTTTAATGAGATAGTATTTGTATGGTTTTGTGTAGTGGAACCATGGATCAGGGAATATTAAAGAAAATAATTCTTCAATTTTTTGTTTTGTTTGGTTTTGTGATGTCACAAGTGATTTTTAACATCACCAGTCATAACTTTTGAGGGAAAAATGCAGTTGTGTGCCTTTTTTTTTTTTGGTGCCATTATTATAGGATCAAGTTGGGAATTAGAATAACAAAATTTTTTGAAAACTTTAAATTTTTCCCATATGTCGAATCAAAAGACAAAACCTTAAAAAAACCTGGTCCAGAAAAAACCTTCAAAAAAAAATAATCCATAAATGTTCATAAATGTAATCTAAAAGAAAACTAGAAAATGTTTTATTGACCCAAAGTCTGCACACTCATAAAGGAAAACTATTGAAGCATTTTTCCCGGGGAATTTTATTTCTTTTTGGGAGTGGTCTACAAAGCAACCAAAAATTTTGGGAAATTTTTGTCCTTTCCCCTTGTCCCCTTTTTGAATGTCATTCTGATGGGAAATTCACAAAAAAGGTACCTTCCAAAATAAATTTGTTCTTATCTCTACTGTCGGTAAGTCCCAGCCCTGCCTAATCGAAAAACATTTTAAAAGAAAATGCTTCACAGAAAGAAAAAGGTTTGAAAATAGGGATTCATTTTAATGGCATCTTCTATCGGGGTGACAAATCATTTGTCCCGGGGTTCAGAACCCCTTGTATACTTTGTAAACCCTTGCAACCTTTTGTATTTGTTAAAAATTGGGGAAAGTCGGGAAAAAGGCGAATTAAACCCACTGTTTGACGGGATGAATGATGACCTGTTTTTAAAATTTTTAGGAAAAAGGTTTTGCCCCTTTGTAGCCCTTTGTCAGACCCGCAAATCCAACTGGGCCCCCAATTCTCAAGGAGAGGCCGTCGTTTTTGGCCTCTTCCGGTGATAAATGGAGCAAAGCACGGGGTCCCCTTTGCATTACTGGTTGCAATCAGTGAATTTGGAACATTTTTAGTACTACAAATGAAAAATTTGGTTTTGAATCCATGGGGGGAAATTAACTGGATTTTGATTATATTCACGTGTAAACTTTTAGTCGCAATTTATTTACGAAATATTTTAAAACTTACCAGCAGGTTCTCATATCCTTTTTGTTGTTAAACGGTTTAGTTGGAAAGGGCTATTTTAGATGAAACCTTGAAAAAATTTTTTAAAACGCGGGGGGGTTGGTTGGGGGCCAGTGTTAGTAAAACGGGACTGTCGCGCCCCTTTACGCGCCCGACTGCCCCGTTAAAGGGACGCGCGGGGGTTCATAAACCCCATCACCCCGGGCAACCGCGCATTGTTTCTGTGGGTCCCGAGACGAAATGGCAAAAAAATGGGAACGGGAAAAAAGTAAGGAAGCCCCATGTTTACTGCTGAATGCATAAGGTTTTTTTTAAGATAGTTTCCACTATCCTTTTAAAAAATGATTGAAACTGTCCTCCACGGAGTCCGTGGGGGGGAAAAAACCTTTGTTCCGTTAAACCTTCCGAAAGGGTGAGTACAATCAACACTTAAAACCTTTTTTTTTGTGCCCATTTAAAATTTAAAATTTATTGAGGGTCTTTGATTTGCAAATTTCCCACGCCCCAAGGAAACGAAAGAATAGTCATTTTTACTGTTCGAAAAGCTCAAAGATGTGCTTTTTAAAAAAATTGTAAAGAATTCCGCGGGGTTTATCAATGGGACGGTCTTTCCCGGTGTCAAACCCAGCGACGTTTAAACTATTTAAAAGGGTTTTAAATCCCTGATTCGTTAACCCACTGAACTGTGAATAATAAAACGACCATTATTTGAATTTCAAGAGTCGCATCAATACAATTTTTTTGTAACGGTTTCTGTAGATTGTTATGTTTCCCTTTGTTTTGGAAATATTAACCCATTCAGGCTTCAAAACCGTATTTATGTTTAAAAGGGACGACATACGCCAACAGAGATGAAGGGGATTCCCCCCCAGAATTGTCCAGTAGAAGACACTGAAAGCCTGCGTTACAGCAAGAATCAAGCCCCTTAAAATGGTAGTTTAAGGCGGGAAGATCTGGAAAAGCTAACCTAGAGTGGGCATTAACCCACCACGGGGAAAAGAAAGGCAAAAATGAGGTTGTAGTTAAGCCTGGGGGTGGTGGGGACTGGGAAAACTCCACCCCCAAAATGTAAACCCATTCAATAAAGTGAAAAAAAGGGCCAGAGTCTAGCTAAGGGTTTAAAAAGCAAAAGATAACGGAGCGAAATCACTGAGAATTAAACCAACTGCAGTCCAAAAATCAGACAACCTGGGTTCATGTAATAATTTTCTACAAAAAAAAATAAGAAAATAATCCGTGATTTATAAAAAACCAATTAATGAGGGGACCCAAAATATATTTTTTAAAAAAAAAACCCAGCTAGAGCAAACATTGAAGATTTGGGTCGGTCGCCTGATTTGTATTGATGGAAAATACAGATTTTAAAACGTCCATATGTTTCTTAGACTTTTGTACAGATTTATTTTAAAGTAAGTTTCCCTGCATGCTAGGTTTAAAACTAAACCATGGGCCCCTGGATCTGGGTATTCTCTATAAAGGCAGATTAAATGGATTCCAAAGAAAATTTTTTAACAAGGACCCATTTTAACTGGCTTTTCTATAAATGACAGGGTTAGCATTTTTCCCGGGGCAGGGCCATTTTTGGTGGGCAAAAGGGGAGAGAAAAAGAACAACTTTTACCATTTTTTTGTGCACCTATGCCTTTTTTTTTTTAGAAATGATCTTCGCTTACTTAAACAAAAAAAACAGTTCTGCCAGTTGGGAACAAATATGGTTTTGATATCATTTCTTTAAAAAAAAACCCAATCAGAATTTAATGACCCAAAAAAGGTTTTAAAAAAAGAATTTAAAAAATATTAAAATGGTTAAAAAACCCTTTTCTTATTAGAATTGGGAGGAAATTGGAATAAAACAACATTTAGAATTTGCACATTTTCATCAATGATATAGTAAAGTGTTTTTGATGAAGAAAGAATAAAGAAAATTAAAAAAGAGGAAAAAACATGGGAAGAAAATCCGTTTTTTCTGGAAGTCCTTAAAAATGCAGTGTTAAATTTTCCAAACTCTCAGAAAACCAGAGTTTAAAAAGCACTTTTCCTTGTCTGTCACTTGAACTTTTATAGACTGTGAAACCTTACAACCTTTAAAAAAAGTCAGCTGATTTCAAATTCAGCCCTAAAGAAAATCTGTTAAGCTTTAGTTTGATGGGAGAAGAGCCCAATTTAAAATAACCCAGACCCAAAAAAAACATTTTTTAATACAGTAAATTTAGTTGGGAAACTGTCCCCCAGCAATTTATTTTATTCCCTAAATTTTCAGACCTGTTTATTGAAATTATATTCAGAGCCCATCTTGGCAGCACTGGGGTTTCCGAATTACAGGGCTATTTAGAAAATGGAAATTTTTAATTCCCGTTAACCATCCAATAGTCTGGGAAAGGAAAACTGAGCACCCAGATCAAACCCTTTGGGTCCAGGGAAAAAAATAAAACCACCCCAGAACAACAGACACCAGATTTGAATCTGAGCAGCAAAGTCCCACGTTCCAGCTAGGTTTTAGTTAGGGGGCCCCCAATCCCCGTCCCGGGACCGAGTGGCTGCAGGTTTTTTTTTGACCCTTTTTTTAAAAAAAGAATTTTAAAAAGCACCAAAAATGAAATTAAATTAACCTTAGCAGGTCATTTCATATCCTAGATTTTCTTCCCCTTTTACAGTAGATTTAAGGGTAAAAAGGAAGAATTCTCAGTCCTTTTACTTTTTTTTCCCTTTATTTTTTTCCCCAAATATTTAATTAAACCCAATAGTGATAAACAAAGGTGTAAAAGTAAAAAATGAGAAAAAGCTGCCTCTTTATTTTTATGTTTTAAATAAAAAATTAAAATAGTGTTTGACAAAAATTAACAATAAGGGGCCAAAACCCAAAGTGAAGGAAAAGTTACTTTAGAAAAAGCTTTTATTAACAATGGGGGGAAAACCCAGCCACTGGGGCCCCCAGACCCCATTGAGGACCCTGTTAGTTTTTTATTTTATTTTCAATGGATTCAGGGGATGCCACAATTAAAAGCAGTTAAATAAGGGAAATGCTTTGCTTTTTAAAGAATGTTCAGTGTGTTTTTGGGGTTTTTTGCCCAAGGGCTTTTCCACAGTTGTTTCACTTTTTCTTTGGTGGGGTGTAACCAAAGATTTAAATTTGATGAGTGCAGACTATTCTGAAATTTGAGGCTTTTTTCAAACTTTTGTTATTTCAAAAAGAAGTAAATTGGAGATCAGATTTTTCAAACCTGAGATCGATTTTTTTTGACACTCATTTATTCGCCAAGATTTTTCTACCGAAGTTTTCTGTGAGTTTTTAAATGAGATGAGTAAAAACAAAAGTCAACTACTGAGAAGTAAGTGGGTAGTGGACAAAGGCAGAGTTTGGGAAACAGAGGTCATTGGCCATTTTGAATAACAAGGCAACATCTTTTCAAGGTGTCTGATAAAAGAGGGGAGAGTTTTATATGTTCACGTTTGGATCAGGCCCCAAAAGGAGGTGTTAAACCATGGTAAATTATATGATATTTTAGCCCAATGGTACAGTGTTGAATATGGACAGCACCACAATGAGCAGGATTATCCTTGCATCTTTACACTTTCAAATTTAAAGATTTTTTTTTTGTCCATGAGTTAATGGAGGCAATTATCAATGCAAAAAAGGAACTGTTTTTGATCAAACGTTTTTTTTAAAACTTACTATAAAATCATTTTGTTTTTCTGTCATGAATTAATACCAAAAATTTCCTTCATCTTTAGGATAGGTTTTTGTATTTCATTATATGAAGAAACCAACGCTTTTGTAGAAAATATTAAGATGTACAAAATCAAGATGGTTACCTTATGTAATCATCGAGGCCCAAGTTGACATTTGCAGTAATCAATTGAAATGTTTTTGTAATGCATATAAAATAAAGTTTTATTTATCCGCATCAAACCACACCACAAACGGGAGAAAGAAATGTTTTTTCAATTTTTTTATCCATCTATCTATCTATCTATCTATCTATCACTTATCTATCTATCCATAAAAAGTAAGTTAAAAAGTTAATTTTTTAAAAAAAATTGCATTGCTTTGTCTTATTATTAATTTTTGATATTGACATCATTTGGGCACACATTTTGTCATTCATCAAAGATGGGCCTTTGAAAGGAGAAACCGTTTTTGGTATTTTAAAAGTTTTTAAAAAAGATATTTATTCACATCCAGTTTTATCTTTTGGCTTTTTCTGTACAGAGTAAGACAATTTTTTGGATTTGTCTGTTTTAGGTATATTTAAAAAGCTTCACTTTAAAAAATATGTATTTGGGTTCCCGGAACCCAAAAAAAATAATAGCTTTAAGCAACTGTATAATGTTTAAAAAATAAAAAAAAAAACAATTATAAAATAAAAAAAGAAGAACACAAATATAAGAAATGCCCTTTTCTTAGATGCGAGGAAACCAATGGCCAAAAACTCGGGTGGACAATGGAGACCATACAAGTCCAACAAGAAAAGCAAACTGGGGAAAAAACCCCCGATACCCGGAGATACAGTAAAGGGGCCATAGTGAACTTTTTTTTTTTTTTCAGGGGTAATGTCCCAGGACTGGGAATGTTCATTTTCTCAGTACAAATTGAAAGGCATAAACATTTTAAAAAGGCCAGTATTTCAGGAAAATTAACAAACCGGATTGGAGCAAAAAGATTACCCGTGGGGAAGACCTTTTTTTCATCGGGGAGACTGTTTTTGTGAATTTTTGCAAAGAAAGGGATCACATTTAACCCTTTTCCACTTTTTTAAAACCGATTACTGGCCAAAGATTTTAACCATTTGTTTTAGAAAAACGGTACATTTTCCTGTTTTAATTCATATCCAAAAAGAAGAAAATTGAAAACTTTGGGGGGGACAAGTCATTTTCAACCATTAATCCAGACCAAGGATGAGTGGGGGGGGAAGCCTATCCAGGTAGATAAAAAGGAAGAAAAACCCGGACAGGGGGACCATTCCATCACAGGGCAAAAAAAAGGGACCCATACACCCCAAAAAAACCACGGGAAATTTTAAAACCCCCCCCACCCATCTACCCCCTGTCTGCATAGTGGGAGAAAAAACCAAAAAGGGAGAACCTAGGGGAACCCCCTTTTATGAGAGGCAGATTTCAACAGAAGATGTATTTTTTATTTTTCAGTTTAAGGGTTTTAAATTTTTTTGCATCATCATTTGTCTGTATTTTTTCCCCATCTGTAATATTGTATCCAAAAGGATGCCCCTTGTCCCTTTTAACTTCACAAGATTTTTCCCTTGAGAGTTTTTTTTGATCGAGCACAGTCGGGGATGTATGAGGAAACTTCACCTTTTTCCCACCCTTGCTTCCCAAACAAAAAGTTTTATTTTCCGTGGAATTGGTGTTTCTCTGTACGTAATGGGAAAAAAAAGATGAAAATTTACCGGGGTTTCAACCCATGGACACCAGTGGCAACTTATTAAATTTCTGTGAATGGTTTTATTTTTTTCACCAGTTATAATTTTAAATTAAATAAAACAAATTTTTTTTTATAGTTAAAATATTTGGGGTTTAAAAAAAAGAGTTTCATTGCCTTTGTTTATACTTTAGCATATTTTCCTTTATGAAAAAAGAAAAATAGTAAAAATTTAAAATTAATTTAAAATTTAAAGTTTTTGGGGTCTAGAATTTTTTGTATATTTTTTCAATTTTAATTTTTTGAACACATTATTCTTTTTAGGGGCCAACCTTTTTCCGTTGTCATTTCAGATTAATTAATCTGTATTAGCATCCTTTAATAAATTGTATCTTTACTGTCATGGAGAACAAACGATTTTAAAAATGAAGTAATCAATTTGAAAAATTCTTTAGAGACCAGGAACATGGGCTAATTCGGAAAGGGGCCCAAAAAGACCTGGAACAAGAAACAGTCCTGTTTAAACACATCTTGGTTAGTTCTGGGGTTTTTAATGCAGATCATCATTGGGGATTTAACAATTCAAACCCTTAACCCAGGATGCCGGTTGTTTGAAAAATAACTTTTTTCATTTAGTTAAAAAGGGCCCTTTTCATTTAGAAGAATATTGAAAAAAGGAATTTTAAAATAAAAACATCTTTTAAGGATGCCAGAAAATTATTCCCAAATATGGAAACCCGATCGTCCCAAATTATTTGTTCAATTTTGTCAAACTAGTGCCCCGTCATTCTTTTGTTAGGAAAAGAGAAGAATGTATTTAAAAATTTTTTATGTTTAACTTTTTATCGTTTTTTAAATTTTTTTTTAATACCTTTTAACACTGTTAATAGGGTTTTAACGTAACACGGTAGGGTTTTTTCAATTAATTTTATTCTGATAAAGATTCCTTTGGGGGGGAAAGTTTGTTGTCTAAGGTGGGAAATCAAATACTGATGTTTTTGGGCTAAGAAAAATTTTTGCAGTTAAAGTTTGTCTTTAAGGAGGCCTTTTATCAAAGGTGATCTTTGGGGCCTGTAGGCTTAATTTGTATTTTTTGGAATGATGAAAATTTTAGTTAATATAAAAATAAAAATGTTGTTATGTATTGTTTTAATCAAAATTCTTTGGGAAACAAAAAAAAAGACAAAGGAAAACCCCGAATCAACAGACAATACATTTTCATTAAGAACTTTTAAAAAATGTGCGTACGTGAATTGTTAAACCAGATTGAAAAATTGATTGATTTTTTTAAAAGTTAAAAGACGCAATTTCCCGGGTCTTTTAATTTTTTAGATATTGTCAAAATTTTGACAACAGTTGAAAGGTTTTTTTAAAAAGAAAACCACAGCATGTATAAAAAGGGACTGAACCGGTTTTTGGGGATGATTTTAAAAATTATAAAAAAGGCCCAAAGTTTTAAAAACCCCTTTTTAAAATGTGTAAGAATTATATCAGGGGGAGAGGTTGTAGAAGAGAGTTAAAAAAACGAGACAAAGCATTAAAGAATAGGTAAAAAATTATTTAAAAAAAAAAATTTGGGGGAAGTCTATAAGAGTGGGGAAAAATAAACTTTATACGACTTTTTCCCCAAAAAAATTAAAAAATTTTTAAGGAGATTGACAATTCAGAACAGAAGGGGGGGAGGATTTTTAAATTTATGAGCAAAAGACTTGGGGGGATATGGTTTTCCGCTAACTAGAGAATATTTTTATTTTAAAAACCAACTGTCCTCTTTGTAAAGATATTTTTTATAGTTTCAAACAACCAGGAGGTTTTTTTTCCCACCAACGCTCAGCCCCCCCCACAGATCTTTTTCCAACGGGTGGGGGACACCAAATTTAAAATTGAAACAAACCTGGGAAACTCGTTTGGTTTTGAAATTAAAATGCTGGGGGCAAATTTTTTTTAACTTTCCCGTCAAAGTAAAACTGAGATTGTTGTTTTGTCCATCGGCGGGCCTGCTTAATCTAGGCCATTAGAAAATTGCAAGACCAAAAAGTCTGGATTAATCTTGATAATAGTCTTAAATTGAAAGAAGAAAATTTGTTATAGGTTTTTTCCAGTTAAGAATCATTTCAAAAAAAGCCTTTTTTTTTGTTTTTTTGAAAAGTTTCAGTCCTTTTAATTGTCTTGACTATTATAACCATTTACTGGTGGGCAAACCCACTCTTACCTTTAATGTTTTATTATTTTTTATTATCAGAAAAAAATTATTTTTCTTTTAAAAAATTTAAAAATCTACAAGGCCTACCGCCTTTTTTAAGGCCCCTTCCAACCCCCATTTTTATTTGCTACATATCCTGGGGTGATGTCTTTTTGCTTTAATTTTGGGGGTAAAACATTTTAAAAAAAATTTATGAAAGGAAAAGAAAGGGGGTGGGGTTTTTGTAAATTTCTTGGCCCCCCCTTTAAAAAAAATCCCGCCCAATTTTTAAAAAAAATTTTTTTTTTTTGGGGCTTTTTTTTTTTTAAAAATTTTTTTTTTTTTTTTTTAATTTAAATTTTTATTTATCTTTCCCTTTTTTAATTTTTTTTCAAAAAAAAAGGGGTTTTTGGCCTTAAAAATAATAATTTGACGATTTTTTTTATATTTATTTGGGATTTTTTAATTTAATTTTTTTAAAAAATTTTTAAAAATAAAAATTTTTAATTTTTGAATTAATTCATAAAAAAAAAGAAAAAACAAAAAAAAATAAATATTTTTTTTAAATTTGAACAAGAAATAAAAAATTAAAAAAAAGGGCTAAAAATTTTTATTTTTTTTTTGGGGTCCAAAAAAAATTTAAAAAAATTTAATTTTCCCCGAAAAATTTAAAGAATTTTTTTTTTAAAATTATTTTTTTTAAATTTTAATTTTTTTTTAAAAAACTTTTTTTAAAAATTTGGATTTTTTTAAAAGAAAAAAGGTAACAAAGGGGGAAAAACTTAAGCAAACCCCAAAAAAAAAATTTTTTGAAAAAACCCTTTAAAGTGTTAAAAAATTTTAATTTTTTGTTTTTTTTTTTTTTTGGGTAAAAATTTTTCAAAAAAATTAAAAAGTATCCCTTTTAAAAAAAACCACTTGGAAACCAAATTAAAAAAGTTATAAATTTTCTTTTTTTCTTAACTTTTTTTCCCCAATGAAAAGTTTTTATTTGGAAAATATTAAAAAAGTTAGAAAAATTTTTTTCCCAAAAAAACAAACCAAATTTGAAAATTGGAAAAGTAAAAAAATTTCGTTCTAAAATTTACCCCCAAGAACTATAATATTGGAAAATTAACAAATAAAAATTTTTTTTTTAAAAATTATTGTTGATAATTTGATTTGGGGAAAATTTAAAAAAATAAAATTTAAAAATTTAAAAAATTTAATATCTTTAAAAAAAAAATAAAACAACAAATTTAAAAAACTTCTTAATTTTTTTTAACTTTTTAAAAAAGGGAATTTTCACACATTAATTATTGGGGAGTTTAAAAAGGTTAACCTTCCCCCAGAAAATTTACCGGGTTTTTTTAAACCGTGATTGGGGAAAAGGGCAGCATTTAAAAAAGTCCCACTACACTGCTGGGGAATAATACTGTTTGGGGAGATATGGATGAGTAATCATAAAGTAAAATGGTTTAATTTTTATAATATACTTTTTTTTCAAAAATGTCATATTCATTTTCATTTTACCAAAAATATATATTTTTATATTGTAACTTGGGTGAACTATAAAAAAGGGCCCGGCGAATTTAAAATAGTTATCCATGAACAGTTTCAAAAAAACATGCTTTCAAATGAAAGGTGTGGACGGAGGAAAAATTATTGTAAAAAGATTACATACTACCATTTTCCTTTAAAAACAGGCTTAATGTCTTGTTTATTTTTATATTCATCTACCCTTTTCCTTTAAAAAAATTTCCCCGATGGGATGAATTTTTTGCCGATGAGGAACTTCAAAACACTTTAAAAAAACTATTTATTATTTTTCAAAGTTTTCACTGCCCCCCCTCAGTCCCATTTTTTCCCTTTCCATCCTTTTTGGCCCATATACCCTTTTTCTTCTTTTTGTAAAGGGATTTGAGAAGTTTAAGATAGTAAATCAAAAGGTTTGTATATTTTCTTTGAAAAACCCATTTAGGGTTTTAAAAAAGATATTTTGAAAATAATTTTTTTAGAAACTAAAAAAAAGCTAAAAATTTTTTATTATTTAAAAATAAAACAAACAATTTTGTTTAAATTTCCTTTAAAAATGGGGATGTTTAAACAGATCAGCAATATTTGGGGCCCAATTGATTCTCACCTGTAGTTTTTTTAGGAAATCTGTGCTCTCCTTTTTGTGTGGGGTTTTCAGAAGCCCCGGTGTCTTTCCCCGTCTATAGACATAAAATTAATTTTTAATTTTTGTAAATTGCGAGTGGGGTAAAGTATATTTTCCTTGAGTATTGGAAGTTTTCTGGACCCCGGGCGACTTATGATGTTTCCCTTTTCATGAAACTGGCCCCTTTTCCCCTTGAAATAATATCAGATTTGTATTTTTAAACCACCAGAGTTTACAAAAAACATTTTAAAAGCAAAGTCCAGACGTTTGAATCTGGGGGTAACTTTTTTTCAACCCATAGGTTCAAATTTTTAAAACATTAAAAATAATCATTTTTAAGAAAGGTATAAAATAAAAAAAAAGATTGTAAAAAAAATATTTTTTTTAAATCACCTTGATTTAGTGAATTTGCACCATATGTGTATATCTATCATTTTCCCCAATTCAAAGGATGTTGTAATTGGTCTAAATCCTAAATTAATTTTATCTTTTCCAAGTATTCTTTTTTTATAATGAAGGTGTTTGGTTTGCAATTAGAAAATTTAATTAATGTTTACTTATTAAATTCTGTTTGGGTATAGTAGTTAAAATTTTTGTTTAAAATGCTTTTTTTCCTTTTTAAACATTGTTTTCACGGCTGGAAATTTAAACCGAAAATTATTAAATGAAACTACCATTTACTTTTTTTATATTTTAAAAATAAAGAATAAAAATTTTTTGTTATAATATTTTTTTTTTCTCCCCAAAAAAATTAAGCCAATCAAATTAATTAAAAGGAATGAAAAATTAAAGAGAGCAGGGAATTAAGAAAAGGGGAAAAAAAAATGAAATTATATAAAAAAGAGGGAATAATAACAATTTTTAAAATCTTCTTTTATCTTGTAAAAAAATCTATTTTTTACTGAAACTATTATCATTATCTATTTGTTCTATTACTTTATTAATCAAATTTTTATTTTTTTAATTAATTAAATAATACCAGGATGAATACTTTAAGATAATCATGCCCTAAGGAACTAACCATTTAAAAATTGAAAAAATTAAACCTAATAAACACTCAAGTTAATAAGTTGTGCTGGCATTGGGTAAAAAAAAGGAAATAGCTTTGAAAAAAACCTTATTTAATCAACCCAAACTTTCCCCAAATTATTTTTAAATACTTAATTATATGAAAATTTTAAAATTGTTTTTTTCCCAAACCCCCACCAAGTTTAATTAAAAGTT
>NW_024382957.1:0-8006 GCF_016835505.1 Polypterus senegalus | reverse complement strand
TCTTTTTTGGAAACCGCTTAAAAGGGAAAAGTTTTGCCCCTTCTCAAAGCTACCTCCATTTCAAATGTCCTTTTTCACTGGCACTTCAATAACAGCTTGCTGAAGGATGCCCATTCCAGTTTCGAGTTCCTCAGAGTTGAGATTGAGTGCTCCTTTTCATCTTACAATGGAGGACTGTTCAAAATCAAGTTATTATGTCAACAGCACACCCAGAATGTAACACAGAACATGAAGAAGGTAATGGCGGAGTTGAAGGAGGACATCTTGGAACTCTCTTCACTTTTAGACAGCTCTTTCAATGGTAGCGTTTTGAGAATTTAACAGCAAAGAAACAAGAGGTTATGGACTTATTTGACAGACGGTGCCGTGCTCTTGTGTGTGCACAGATTCTAGAATTGGCTCAAATGGATACCCCACTCAAGACTCTTTTGGACTAGAAAAATGATTCACTGTCTGAAAAATAAGGATGGGTGCATCATTGAAAAGCTCGAGGCCATCAAGACTCTAACACTGAACTTTATAAAGCTGTTTGTGCTTCTGAAACCAGAAGCCTCCTAGAAAACCTGCCATAAATTCCTAACACAGAAAAAGAGCTTCTATAAGCAAACCTCAGCGTGGAGGAGTTGACTACAGCCCTGTGGACTAAACACGGAAAGTCACCTGGAATAGACGGCCTGATGGTCGAGTTTTTTTAAACATTTCATTATATTATTGGCAGTGACTGCTGATTTTGGCGGTCTTCAAGGAAAGCATACAAAATAATGAACTGCCATTGCCGTTCTGAAGGGCTGTGCTTGCTTGCTTCCAAAAAGGCGATCTGTCTGGCCTTAAGACCTGGCGACCTGTTACCCTTTGTGTCCAGGTCCCTGGCTAATTGCCTGTGGAGGGTAATGTGATGTATTATCAAGCAGGATCAGACGTACTGTTTGCTAAACCGAGCATACCAACAATATACGAGAGGGACCAAAGAATGAATTCCTCCGTTGGCTGGATGCATAGCTGGACGGGTTTGTTCTTCACCCTTCGCCAGTCAGTACAGGTGAAATCTTGAAGGAGTCCGCGTCATTGTTTTTAAACTGTTCTTAGACCCTGTTGAAATTGTTTGCGAATTTCAGGAACAAAGAATGTGTTTGAAATTTGTTTTCTTGGCCAAACACATGGAATCATTCCAAATGCTTCAGATGGCTTTCGGAAGAAGCTCTGAGTCAGGCAAGAGTTCCCATGCATACAAAAATTCATCAGAGGGGACTGTAGTTCTGTGGACAAGCTCACGTCAACAACAGGTCTGTATCAAGGCGGAATGACAGCTGGAACTATTATGTCAACATCAAGGTCTGTTTATTATTCTTATCGATTCACTGGTATGAGTCATGGATAAAAAAGTGTTTAATGTTTTAACTACATGGATCACCTGCTTCTTTTTCACAACTCTAGTCGGCACAACTTTCCTTACTTCTTTTTTTCAACTTATCACTCTTTCATTTCTTTCCCTAGCTCTGAACTTTACATCCAATGACAGCAATCACACAACTTTTGCTACACTGCCACACACACAATTATTACATTATCGATCCTTATACATGAACCACAAACACTCTTGGTTCTATCTGATTAGTATTATTATTATTATTATTTATTATTATTATTATTATTATTATTGTCTGATTATTATCAGCATTGTATTATTATCACATTATTATTATTATTATTATTATTTTACATTAATATTATTATTATCATAGTAATATATTATTATTGTTATTACATTATTATACATATATTTTTATTTACTTATTATTGCTTTTATTTTTCAGATTAAATTATACATTTATTTACTTAATTTACTCACATGAAGGCACCATACATTAGCTACTCACACACATAAGTATTTCTAAGGTTTGTCAGTTGAATGTTCACAGAACTGGCTCTAGAGAAGAGATTAAGATTTTGATCAGCTTAAAGACTGCAGGCAGATGTTGTCTTATTACAAGAGACTCATAGGTTCGCCACAGTTGCAGATGAACTTAAAACATCTGAGTTTCCCAGACTGTTCTCTGCCCCTATAACTCTAGACAAAGAGGTGTAGCTATTTTAATACACAAAAATACCAATTTCACAGTATTGGACACAGTCTCAGATCCAGATGGTAGATTTATAATACTAAAACTATCTATACAAAATCAAAGCTTATGTATTGTTAGCATATACTGTCCAAACATAGATGACCCCGCATTCTTTCATAATTTTTTCTCTGTACTCTCCGAACACTTGGACTGCCCACTTATACTTGCGGGAGATTTTAATTTTTGGATGGATTATTCTTCAGACAGGCTCGTACAGCTGGGACTCAGCGCAATTGCATTCCACTAATATAGTCAAACAGTATATGAGTGATTATGGGCTTTGCTGATGCATGGCGATCTTTTATCCCAGCCGTAGAGAGTATACTTTTTCTCACATGTTCATCCTCTCACTCACGTTTGGACTATTTTCTAGTCAGCAGCTCATTATTTGACATTTCAGACACTGAGATACACCCTATAGTTGTCAGCGATCATGCTCCAGTTTCTTTAACTCTGTTAAATAAGAAAACAATCCCATCAGGTAAAAACTGGAGGTTTAATACGTCACTGCTTAAAGATGAAGGTTTTGTGGAATATTCTAAAAAAGAGTGGGCTTTATATTTAGAACATAATGACCTGCGTGGAACATCAGCATCTGTTCTCTGGGAGGCAGGGAAAGCAGTGATGAGAGGTAAAATAATCTCCTTCTCATCACATAAGAAAAAAATAGAAAACAAACGTATTCAGGAATTAGAAGAAATCATTAAGTCTCTAGAGGCATCTCCAGAAGAAGAATTACAGAACAAATTGCGTAAAAGTAAACTAGAACTTAAAGGAATTATTGACAAAAAAACACAATTTTTATCACAATGACTACGAATAGAAAACTTTGAACACGGTAATAAATCAGGCAAGTGAGAAAACTGCCATATCTGCTGTTAAAGACTCAACTGGGAATATAGTACAGTATATGATCCTGAAAGAATAAACAACACTTTCAGAGATTTTTACATAACCTTGTACTCACCACAGATTAACCCATCAGATAATGAGATCAATGAGTTTCTGACGGATAATACTTCCTAAATTATCAGATAGCCAAGCTACAGTCCTGGACTCGCCACTAACATCAGATGAGCTCCAGGAAGCTCTTAACCTAATAGAAAGGCTCCAGGTCCAGATGGGTTTCCAGCAGAGTTCTACAAAGAATTCTGGATCATTCTGGCTCCAACATTCTTCAGAATGATGAGTGAAATAGAAGAAAATGGTAGACTACAGCCAAATATGAATTCAGCCAACATTAGTCTCCTGTTAAAACCAGGCAAAGATCCTATATTTCCTACACATCCTTAATTTCTCTTATTAATGTTGACCTGAAAATAATTTGTAAAGCCCTTGCAAAAAGATTAGAGAAGGTAACCCTTTCAAATACATCTAGACCAAACTGGTTTCATTAAGGGGAGACATTCATCCACAAATTCACGTAGATTACTCAACTTAATAGACTTTTCTTATAGCAGAAACATGGAAACCAGTATATTATCTCTAGATGCAGCAAAGGCTTTTGATAGAGTTAACTGGAAGTTCTTATTTGCAACTTTACATAAATTTGGTTTTGGAAACTTCTTCATAAACTGGTTAAAAATATTATACAGTTCACCAACAGCATGTGTCAGGACAAATGACCAAACATCAGATAACTTCTGTCTTCAGAGGAGGACCAGGAAGGGATGCCCTCTCTCCCCCTCGCTATTTGCTATCTTTATTGAACCACTAGCAGCAGCAATCAGGCAAACTACAGTTATTAAAGGCATAAAGTGTAAGAACATAGAACATAAAATCAGTCTTTATGCAGATGACGTGTTACTTTATCTTCAGAATTCTCAATCTCTCTCTCCCCAGGCAATTGAACTAATAAACTCCTTTTCAAGAGTTTCAGATTATTCAATAAACTGGTTAAAATCCAGTTCTTCCAATTAATTTCTCTTTTGTCAATTCCCTTAATACACAATTGGAATCAGGGGAATATTACATACCTGGGCATTCATGTGTCTCCCAGGCTGGCAGATCTAACTAAACTAAACTACATCCCACTATTAAAGAAAGTGGAAGATGATCTTGCTAGATGGAAATCCTTACCGATATCACTTATGGGGAGGGTTGCCACAATTAAAATGATGGTTTTACCAGAATCAATTACTTATTTTCTATGATCCCAAACAAGCCATCATCTGATTGGTTTAGATCCCTGGACTCCTCCATCACTAAATTCCTTTGGAAGGATAAACCTCCACGAATTAGCTTAAAAACACTACAGAAGACCAAAGATAGAGGAGGGTTGGATCTACCCAACTTCTATCATTATTTCTTAACCAACCGGCTCCAATATATACCAAGATGGTTACAACATAACCCGCTGGATGAGTCCTGGTTAGATGTAGAACAGACACTTTGCAATACTATAGAGCTTTGGACCTACCGTTTATTAGCTCAAAATAAGAAAGCATGAAAGCTTTAAAAGTATTAATATCAGTACCTCACTGACAGCATGGTGGAATATCTAAAAATGACGAGTCTTCACTAATTCCATGCAGGCGACACCCATCTGGAATAATCCTGACATATTGCAAAACAATAAATGATGAACCTCCCATACTGGAAAAGTAAAGGAATTCTATACATGGAACACATAGTTGAAGAATTGGATTTCATTCCATTTAACAGAATAGTCTCCCAATTTGGGATAGACAAGAATAGATTTTTAGAATATCTCCAAATTAAATCAGTAGTTAAAGAAAAATTTAAACTTAAAGTAGAATTACAAACACCATCAAGGGTATTAGACTTCTGTAATCTCAAACACCCCAAATTACTGTCTAAAGTATATAAAACATTGACCAAAATAGATGATACAATAGCAATTCCTATAGGCAAATGGGAGGAGGATCTATTAGTTAGCTGGTCCCAAACCTGTTTAAAAACTTTTAAAATGATCAGAAACCCCAATTTACAACTAATTCAATACAAAATTCTACACAGAGTACACTATACAGGTCATCGGATGTTCAGGATGGGATTTGTGCCATCTGACACCTGCACACACTGCACAGACAACATTCCTGACAGTTATATCCACGCACTGTGGTCATGTCCACCTGTTCAGGGATTCTGGTATGGAGTATGTGAAGACCTGTCAAAGTGTCTGAAATGTGATATCCCAACTTCCCCCTCATTTTGCTTGCTGGGGAACCTAGAGGATGTCCCGATTGAAACAAATTTGGTTCACGTGGTTCTCACTGCCATATGCATCGCTAAGAAAACTATCCTCATAAACTGGAAGAAAGATAATCTTTGCATTAACCAGTATAGAAATCTTTTATTGGATCATATTACACTTGAGACAGCCTCTGCCTCCACTTCAAATCAATCTCTCTGGGCTCCTTTGATCGGTTCCATCACATGGCGATGATGGAGGTCATTGATGTCCAATCGGGATGCTGTGGTTGATGTGGTGGAGAGTCTGAGCTTAGAGTGTCTGGAGGATCCTGGGTGGGTTCACTAGGGGTCTTGGGCTGGGGGCTGCTACCCCGACTCTGGTGGTGCTTGGGTTACCTTCTGTGGTTGTGTGGGGCCTTAGGGGTCTTGACGGTGGCTGCTGGTCGCTGCCTAGTGGCTGCAATGCCCTGGGTTGGTCTGGGTGTGGGCCTGGTGGCTTAGGGTATGGGGCGCCGTCACCGGATGGGAATGGGTGGGGCCTTGGGATTGGGTCCTGGCAGTATGCGCTGCGGGAAGAGGGCCGGAAACGTGCGGCAGTTCCACCATGGGGGAGGGGGATGTCCGGGAGGGGGAGGATCCAGCTTTACCTGGGTGTCTTATGTCTTACTTAATCTGAATGTTGAGTAAATGTGGGGATGGGAGTAAATATTCTTGCTGGGGTGGTGTGTGTTGGTGGCCTCAGACTCCGTGGGGCTCTGTGATGCTGCTGCTTCGGGCCATGGCTAGATAGGCTGCTGCCTCCGTGCCCGGTGGATTTTGGGACGAGATGCCTATTGGGGCCAGTAGGGGAGCTGGCTCCCTGGAGGGCTCAGGCCCCTCAGCCGTCTCCTCCCCATCCTCAGACATTTCCTCCTCCTGCTCCTTCACATCATCACACAAACATGCACATAGGGCCTTGGGGTGTGGGCAAGTCAGGGGGTGCAGGTATGGATCCCATTTCCGCAGTCCTGTGGCAGCCTACACCCCAATTTTTTACATTAAACACTTCCACAAAAAACATTCCACACAAATGCACACTCAGGGCCTTAGGAGTGGGCACACTCAACGGCATCTGGTGGGGGGACATTTCAGCCTCACTCGGAGTGCCAGTGTCCACTTCCAATTTTAAACTGCACCTAGTCACAGAGAATTTTGGGGGGGAGGTTTGGCTGTGTGTTGGCATCAGCTGGTGTAGGCCACATGGATGCGGCACTGCCCGCATCCCCCAACCACAAATGCACCTTATCAACACACACCAACACTACATTAGAGCAGGCGGAGGGAGACTAGAGGTCTTATTACACCTCTGTTCTCAGTTAGCTGCCCGGGGCTGGAGGCTAGGAGTGGGAGCTGGCCGTCTGCCTGTGGTCTGGAGTGGTGGGTTGCTTTGCTCTACGTTGGACGGGGGTGCCTGCTCACTATTACCCCTGCGGAACAGGGCTAGCTCTGACGTCCGGGAATGGTTGTACCTCAGGTATGGCAGCACCGGGACCAGAGTTAGGTAGGATGTGTGTGGGGAGTGTGAATGGGTGGGCGTGCACATCCTTGAAGTCTTGGGTTGTATGTGTATGTGAGAGCATGAGGGAGGGAGTGTATGACTGTGTTTGTGTGTGACTGGATATGTCAGGTGGGCTTTTGGACTCCTTCCCTCTCCTGGGACATCTGGCAATACTACGACATCTTTGCCTCCCCTCCCCCTGCCTTAAGCATCTGTCTGGTCACTCCCGGTGGCTGCCTGGTGGGATCTGGTTCCCTGGGCTCTGTTGGGTCCTCGGCGGGTGGGTCGTCCTGGGTCCCGGCTGCTGGGTTCCGGGCCCGGGCCCACTCGGGGAGAGCTGTGCAGGGGCCTGAGGACTTGCCATTGATATCTCCGGACTCTGCCGGCTGCTGGATGTGACCCCGGGTGATCCTCTGCAGCCTCTCGAGTGGGGTTGGAGGCTTCTCTGGGCCCTCCCTAGGGTCTCCAGCTCTGGGGTGACCTCTGGATCTCTGGGCTTGGAACTCCTCCATCTTCCGCACGTTTTGGGGGCAGGTCTGTGGCCCTTCACACTCACTATTGGATGCTCCTATAGAGAAACCTTACACAGTAAGCGTCTGTACTACACTAGGTGCTCTACATGGTGATTTCATAAGTATGACTTGGACATCTTCAGCACATGATCTAAGGTTGTGGTTGGCCCTAAATGCCTTAGTAATAATTACTGTATGATTGTCAGCAAACATTTTTACTTTTATACAGTGGTGTGAAAAACTATTTTCCCCCTTCCTGATTTCTGATTCTTTTGCATGTTTGTCACACAAAATGTTTCTGATCATCAAACACATTTAACCATTAGTCAAATATAACACAAGTAAACACAAATGCAGTTTTAAATGATGGTTTTATTATTTAGGGAGAAAAAAATCCAAACCTACATGGCCCTGTGTAAAAAGTAATTGCCCCTGAACCTAATAACTGGTTGGCCACCCGTAGCAGCAATAACTGCAATCAAGCGTTTGCGATAACTTGCAATGAGTCTTTACAGCTCTGAGGAATTTTGGCCACTCATCTTTGCAGAATTGTTGTAATTCAGCTTTATTTGAGGGTTTTCTAGCATGAACCGCCTTTTAAGGTCATGCCATAGCATCTCAATTGGATTCAGGTCAGGACTTTGCTAGCCACTCCAAAGTCTTCATTTTGTTTTTTTT
>NW_024382956.1:0-17086 GCF_016835505.1 Polypterus senegalus | reverse complement strand
ATAGCCCAAAATCACACAAGGAGTGCCAAATGGGCTTAACAGGCCCTTTTTTGACAGCCCCAAAGCATTGAAGATGTAGGAAGATGAGAAAAACTCCCAAAAAATACCCTTGCAAGGAAAAAAATTAGAATTAAATCTTGGGAAAGGCAATTCAGAGAAAGACCCTTTCCAGACAGGTTGAGCATGCAATGGGTGTCAAAAAATTGGGTAAATACAATACAGAAAACAGAACACAATAGAGCTAAATGATCAATCTTTCTTTGCCACCTCAGGAATAAAATACAGTAGTACAAACTACAAACCAAACTGCAAGAATAGATTATATATCACTCACTAAATACAGAACTATCATATACAGTATGAGTATACAAATTTTTTCAGAGTCCTGGAGACTTCGGCCAACCAGCTGCCTCCCCCCTACTGGCCATTCCACAGCTGAGTCAATACTGGGCCAGAGGCTAACAGGGCACCTCTTATAGTAGCAGTAAAGGCCCTGTAACTAGAAGCCTGACACTCCACTGTTATTTTATTAATCCTTGGAATCATAAGCAGACTGGCATCTTGAGATCTTATTGTCGCTCATGGTTTGTAAATAATGATATGTTTAGATAACTGAACTCAACCTTGGCCATTTAAGGATTTATATGTTAAAAGCAGGATTTTGAAATCTGTCACAAACTTAACTGGGAGCTAGCATAAAGACTTAAGAATTGGAGTTATGTGTTTGTATTTTCTTGTTCCTGTAACATTTCATGCCGGCGCATTTTAAATTAACTAAAAGTTGTATAAAGAACAATTTGAACAGCCAGTGAACACCACGTTGCAACAGTGAGTCCTACTAGAAATAAGTGCATGAATAAATTTCTCAGTTAGTAAATGCGTTAAGTTCTCATCATTTTAATATGGAAAAAACATGTTTTGGATAGTTTTGTAATGTGTGCTTTAAATGACATGCTAGTGTCAAAGATAACACCTGGTTTGTGGGCTGATTCAGGAAAACTAATGGTGATTCCAAATAATGACAAAATATTGTGATCAGCATCATTCCTACCAGTAATTAACATTTCTGTTTTGTTTATGTTCAAAGACAAGTAGTTCTCATCCATTCACTCCTTTATCTCACTAATACATCTAATTAAGGGCACCATCGGATAAATGTTATCTGGTCTAAAAAGAGAGGTATAACTAGGTGTCATTTGCGTAAGAGTGAAAATTAACGTTATATTTTCTAATGATAGATTCCAGTAGAAGCATGTAAAATGAAACAGTAAAGGTCCCAGAACTGAGCCCACAGGACACCATATCTCACTTCTGTGTATAAGGAAGGAGTACTGTCGGCATATTTCTGTAAACACTGGAATTGATTTGATAGGAACTAAACCAGGCAACAAACTAAAACCAACTAAACCCATAAGCCCAATGTAATTTTCCAGCCTGTGTAGTAATATAGAATGGTCAATTATATCAAACCATATCTAACAAAATAATTACAGTAGATCTTCCTTAATCAGAGGATATCAGAATGTCATTTACAACTTGTGTGAGTATCATTTCTGTAATTATGACCATGGTAGAAGTCAAAATAGAATTTCTCAAATAAATTGTGATGTGGTAAAGTGAGACTGAAGCTGGACTGGCTACTACTCATTTTTTCAAGCATTTCTTACAGGGTAGGTAATTTTGAAATGGGTCTATAATTATTAAGTATATGTGGGTTCAGGATCTGATTTTTTAGGTAATGGTTTGATGATTGACACTTTTAGTGCATCAGGTACTTTCGCCATACAAAAATAACCTATTGGTAATGCTAAGAATATGTCCTGCAAGAACATCCATTGTACTTTTTACTAGTTTTGTTGGCACTAGATCCAGGGAATAAATAGCAGGTTTTATTTTAAAATTAAAGTTAGGAGTTCTTGTTCTGTTACAGGATTGAAATTTCTAAAGTGTTGAATGCAACGGTTTTCCAGGCTAGCATTAGGTTTGCACTGGGATACTGAAATTCGGCATCTTATATTTTTGTTTTTCTTATTAAAGTTTGTACTGCTGATGTCTGTTGGTATTTTGCACTGTAGTTCTGAATTGCCATCTGTTAAATTAGCCACTGTTCTAAACAGTACACTGGAATAATTATTATTGTCATCTATTTATTTAGAATCGTAGTTTTAGCAGGCTTTAAAGAGAGATTTTTTAACACTCTCTGACCATGCTATTTGAAAGACCTGGATCTTTGTTTTTCCAATCTACACTTCAGTTTTCAATACTGTAATTTAAGAGCTCCAGCGCTCTTAAAAATAAAATAAAAAAATAAAAACAATAAATAGTTAAAACCAAAGATAACATCAGAAAAGAATCTACTTTCAGTTTGTAGCTCAGTACTTTCTCTCTCACTCATTTTGTTCTGCTCACACATCACTTCAGGTATACTCAGTAGGACTGACAGAACGACAAATGTGTTCCAATAATTTCTGTCCCAACTGTATTCTGTCAGAGTCTGCTGGGATGCTCTGAGCCCAACTTCCTCATCTTGCTGCCTCTGTTGGGATCCACAACACCCCTGGAGTATTTGATTGCTCCTGCTCCCAAGATCAACAGGAGTGTTTCAATCCATCCCTGGAGTGCCTGTGCTACTCCATGGGGCTTTGTCAGCCACTTCACCACCACTAACACCAGCTGCACCCAATTCTATTCTTTCTTTCCTTGAATCCATCCATCCACCCATCCATTATCTAACCAGCTATATCCTAACTACAGGGTCACGGGGACTGCTGGAGCCAATTCCAGCCAACACAGGCGGCAAGGCAGGAAACAAACCAGGGCAGGGCGCCAGCCACCGTGAGGCGCACACACACACACACATTGCCCACACTAGGGACAATTTAGAATCGCCAATGCACCTAACCTGCATGTCTTTGGAAACCGGAGTACCTGGAGGAAACACACACAGACATGAGGAGAACATGCAAACTTTCCTTGAATCTTTCTTCCTTAATTTCTTTTTCAAATTTTCTGTTCCTACCCTTTATCTGACTTCCTCAAATCATTTATACTAGGCAAGAGTAGATGCCTCTGCAACAATCCATGGAGCATCAGAGAAGGATGGCTGAACTGATTGGTCTCATGCACATGTAGACCATTCCCCCATTAAGCACTCGTGGCTGCCCATTGAATCCACAAACACCTACACTCATGAGGTCTGTGCTGCAGCATTTTAAAAGCTATTCTGCACCTGAATTTGTACAGACTATGGACCCCTGACATGCTATACCACAACCATATTGCAGAAAAAAAAACAAAGTCCAGATGCTGTTCAGAGAAGAGCAGCCAAATGTCTCCTGAAATTAAAGGAAATGCCCTACTCTGACAGGCTCAAGGAATGAAACCTCCTTAGTCCTGTGCAGATGACAGTCTTTAAAAGTTCTCTGGCACTGATAAAATTGGTCCATCAGAATTATTAGCCTAAAAAAGGATCCATGCACTCAACAATGCCAATAATATTAAGAGGAAGTGCCTTTGGGTTGGAATATGATAAACAGTACTTAACAAATCTGTAATGATGAAATTGGAACAGCTTAGCTATTAGCTAACCAAACAAGCTTGATGGACTGAATGGTTATAATAGCTTTTCAAAAACTGTGTTTTATTGGGTTGTTCTATATTATGTATTATCCCTTTCATCAGCCCTCCTTTGTAATATTTGTTCAACAAATCAGTGTTTTTTTTATTGCTGGATATCTGTTAATTTTAAGTTTGGTTGACTTGCACACAGACATCCCACACATCGCAATATTTAGAGTTTCTTAAAACCATGATTAGTCATTGGAGTTTCTTATTTAGTGAATAATTAGCAACAAAGACATAAAACCTAGGCAGGTGATATGGAAGAGTGCAACCACTAACAGAGAACATATTACACATTAATAAATATGATGCAATAACTGTAAAGAGAATTAGAAATCATTATTTAAACATATATGAATATAAACTAATGGGAGTGGAAATGAGAACATGCAAACTTCAGATAAAGTGCTCCTGCACCAGGACCAGAATAGGCATAATGCTGCTGTGATGTGGCTGTCATTTGCTTTCCTGTATGAACAAAAGTAACAGAAATGGATTCAGAATCCCTTGAGAAAGTTAAACTTTTCAATAAAAGGCTTTTCACAGCAAGCAGCACCACTGGAGATGTTACTTAATTGCCTCTTTTAAATATTTGTTTTAAATTTAAATGGAACAGCACAGTAGTTGATCACTGGGGCTGTCTTTTAATTTGAACAAAATTTGAGAAATAAGTGGTCCATAAAATAATAAGGATACATTTCAAAACTTAAAATTCTAAATAAATAATCACTTTTAAAGTACAAATGAAACAAAACTAAGTTTTCAGGATTTAGTAAAATACATGTCAATATCTTACATATACATATCAAGGAGCAACAAACAAGTGATTTCTTAATTAATTCATTATCAATTAATTAATTAATTAATTAATCTCATTAATCCAGATGCCACCTGGTGGATATATTAAACAGCCATCATTTCCAGTTAAATCTTAAATTAATCCAGAATGTCATGACAATAGCTTTAACAGACAAACATTTAAAGATTATTGGGTGGCATGTATGGAACTGCATGTAGGGAACTGTTTCCATCATATTTTGAAGTGATATGTAATTCAAACACCTCTATGTGGATAGATTGTCTGCCTATTGCAGAAATCTGTAAGTTATAAATATTCCTTACAAAATAATGGATATATGGAATCAGTCACTTAGAGGTGTTGTGTCATTTAAGAAATAATGAAATCTTGACTTAACAGCATTTTGAAAAAGCTGAGTGAATTGGGTTTTAGTGGCCTGTGCGGTGCTGAATGGCCTGTTCTTCTGAATTTTTTTAATGTTATACACTATATTCTATAACATATTTTTTCAAACTTGGAATTCTAATATGTGCTCATTAGGTATTCTGTGCATCATATATTATTAAATGTAAGTCCAGACGGAAGGGTTAGTGCACATCGAAAAAGGAACTAAGATACACATCAACAGTATTACAATAAAATACAATACAATTTATTTTTGTATAGCCCAAAATCACACAAGAAGTGCTGCAATGGGCTTTAACAGGGCCTGCCTCTTGACAGCCCCCCAGCCTTGACTCTCTAAGAAGACAAGGAATAACTCCCAAAAAACCCTTGTAGGGGAAAAATGGAAGAAACCTTGGGAAAGGCAGTTGAAAAAGAGACCCCTTTCCAGGTAGGTTGGGCGTGCAGTGGGTGTCAAAAAGAAGGGGGTCAATACAATACAATACAATACAAAGAACAAAACAAATCCTCAATACAGTATGAAAATAAAAATTTTACAAGTATGGAGTAGAATTTAACAGTAGATGATATCACATAATATGATTTGTATTTGTTTAGAGTCCTGGAGACCTCATCCATCAAGCTGCCTCCCCAATTTGGCCATTCCACAGCTGAAACAGCCCTGGGCCAGCCAATCTGATGAAAGGACCCCTCTACCCCACGATTCCTGCAATCCTCCATCAGGGATAACTTTACCTTAGGCAGGCAAAACAACTTGGAAGGTGGGCCGTGGCACCAAGTGCCACATTTGAGTACCAAAAAGAGAAACAGAATAGGTTAGGGTTAGTAACAAATAATAACTATCATGTTACTGATGTTTTAGTGTTAATAACTAGCAACAAAATGCAGTCTGTACAGTTAATCAGCAGCTCTAGTCAGGATATGCTAAACTAAAGTAGTGAGTCTTCAGCCGGGATTTGGGGCATCTCTTATAGTAGCAGGCAGACCATTCCACATTTTAGGGGCCCTGTAACTAAAAGTTCGACCTCCCACTGTTCTTTTATTAATCCTTGGAATAATAATAATAATGTGCTCTGGTTTGTAAGTCATGATAAGTTCAGACAAATAAGTCGGACCTTGGCCATTTAATGCTTTATATATTAAAAGGAGGATTTTGAAATCTGCCCTAAACTTAACCGGAGCCAGTGTAAGGATTTAAGAACTGGAGTTATGTGTTAGTATTTGCTTGTTCTTGTAATAATTCTTACAGCAACATTTTGAATTAACTGGAGGCTGTATAAAGAACAGCTTGAACATCCAGTGAACATAGCATTGCAGTAGTCAATCTTACTAGAAATAAATGCAGGAATTAATTTCTCAGAATCCTGTTTATTTAGAAAGCGCCTTAATTTCCCAACAATTTTAAGATGGAAGAAACATGATTTGGAAAACTTTGTAATATGCGCTTTAAATGACATGCTAGAGTCAAATATAACTCCTAGATTGCAGGCTGATTCATTAAAATTAATGGTCATTCCAACTGAGTTAAATGATGACAAAATTTGTTATGATCAACGTCATTCCCTCCAACAATTAACATCTTTGTTTTATCTGTGTTTAAAGACAAGTAGTTCTCATCCATCCACTCCTTTAATTCACTAACACAACTAAGTAAAGACAACATCAGAGAAACTTCATTTGATCTACATTAAAGGTATAACTGGGTGTCATCTGCATACGAGTGAAAATTAACATTCATCCATCCATTATCCAACCCTCTATATCCTAACTACAGGGTCACGGGGGGTCTGCTGGAGCCAGCCAACAGAAGGCGCAATGCAGGAAACAAAACTCGGGCAGGGCACCAGCCCACCGCAGGGCGCACACACACACACTCCCACACACCAAGCACACACTAGGGACAATTTAGAATCGCCAATGAATCTAACCTGCATGTCTTTGGACTGTGGGAGGAAACTGGAGTACCCTAAGGAAACCCACACGGGAGAGAACATGCAGTTTCCACATAAATGTGTACATTAAAATCCCCCATCAGTACTATGTGATCATAATTTATAGCCAAATCAGATATAAGGTTGCTAAATTCAGTCATGAACAATGAATATGGCCCTAGTGATCTGTAGACTAGCACTATAATTATGTTGGAATCTGTTTTAATATTTAAAATGAATGCCTCAAAGGACCAGAAGTCGCCTAAATTTTTAGACGTGATTTGCATTTTGTTACAATGAATTATTCCAATTGTGAGAATCTGCTGGGTCCGAATTGGTGACCTGAGTGGCGAGGGACTAAATTTTGGCTTCTTAGACCCATCTTACTGTTACCCACTCGCCCTGTGGCTGAATTGGTGCTGCTGACTTCAGCCGCGCACTGACTACTGTGGGACCTGGAGACTGAAGCCAAATCAGAAGTAGCGAATTGTCTAAACAAACCGAGTCGATCCAGTTTTGGTTTGGCTAATTGCTATCAGGTTCCTAACACGGTCCTCCAGTTTGGGTATTTTCCCAACCAACTCTAAATTAACTAAACACTTTTGGCAGGTGAAGCTGTCTACACTGTTGGCCGGAAAAACTGAACTGTACATGCTGCAGGACACACAACATATAAACGTGCCCTCAGCGGGCAGACAGCAGATAGAACTTACATTTACGCTGATTTCATCTTCTCCATTTTGTAGTAACTTCGGTGCTTTCCACGTTCAGCTGAATCACTAAGAAACCGTCGGCTTTAAGTTTCCACCACTCGCTGAGCGATCGACTTTGATTTCTCACTGCCCGTTAATTCTCCTGGTCAGCTGTCAGCTTTACTTCAGTTGAACTTACTCGGGTGTTTGTGAAGGGCTACGTGCCTGTGGAAGATGCCGCTGCTCTGTGCTTCCACTGCTTTTGCTTGCTGCTACTCCGAAGAGGTGACTTCTTTGATTCTTAAATCCTCAATACATGCTTTAATTGGGGGGTGGGGGTGTTGAGCAGTACACTTGCAAATCAAAAGACGCTAATGGAGAGGTGTGAAAGAATTTAAGGTGGCCCGGGATTATGAGTTTGTTTGAAGGTGTCAGGGATTCTAATGTTAATACATTACGCAGTATTAGCCTGGCAAATTATTATATATAAGGTATTTCAGATTTTAGTTGCATAGCAACAAAAGGCCACTTCACCACTACTTTTAAGCTTAGCTCTTGGAATTATAAGCAGACCACCATGCGAAGATCTAAGGTAACAACTCTGAGTGCAGGGGGACAGGCATTCTAAAATATAGGAAGGGACAATATTATTTAAGGCTTTATAAACCATTAATAGTATTTTAAAGTCAGTTCTAAATGACACAGGTAACCAATGTAATGATGCTTAAACTGGAGTGATATGCTGGATTTTCTTTTCCTAGTGAAGATTCTGACTGATGCATTCTGCACTAATTGCAATAGATTGATGTCTTTCTTAGGTAGTCCTGTTAGGAGTTCATTACAATAATCCAAATGAACAAAAACACAAAATCGTGAATTAATTTTTCTGGATCTTCTAAACTTATAAGAAGTCTAACCTTTGCTATATTCCTTAAGTGAAAAAATGCATTCCTAGTAATATGGTTTATATGTGATTTAAATTTTTGGTCAGAATCAATCATTACCTTTAAATTCCTTACTTCCACATTGACCTTTAAACTTAAGGGGTCAAGTTTATATCTAAAACCCTTGCTACATCCGTGTTTGCAAATCACTAAGATTTCTGCTTTCTCCTTATTTAGTTTGAGAAAGTTACTACTCATTAAATCAGAAATACTGCTAGGACATCAGAAAGGCAAGAGCATCAGGTTCGTCAGTCGCTAAAGATAAAAACAGTTGTGTGCTTTGTGCATAGCTATGGTAACTCATCATGTACTTTGAGATAATCCAACCTAACAGAAGCACGTAAATTGAAAAAAAGCAGCAGACCCAAAATAGATCCTTGTGGTACACCATATGCAATATCATGGGTCTCCAAAGTACAATCACCACAAATAACAAAAGAATTTTCTACTTGTTATATGCAAATGAAACCAATTTAAGACATTGCTGGAACAACCAACCCATTGTCATTTTCATACAGTCAGTCCTCTTAAAACCCTGTATCCAATAAGGACATCGGAGAGTTCTTTAACACTAGAATTACCAAAGTCTATGAAAAAAACTTGTAATTCCGGCCCTCCTTAAATCCCTTCGCACCTCTCCATCAGCGTCCCTTGCGTTGTAAATGTGTCAATAAGCACAAGCAGCAAGCAGCCTACTATCCCATCCCTCCACTGGCGTAGAAAGGACAAAAATTTCTCCTAGCTGGAGCCTTGATTATCTGGGAGTGAGGTATCTGTAGCTGTATAGGGTAAATAATACATCATTATTTGGAACACATGCATTTGAATGACCAAATGATATTAGTGAGCAAATAATAAGAAGAGAATTTCATATAGAGAGGGTTTTGTGCGATCGGCAAGATCCTTTATTGCGCCCAGAGGAAATTCTTTAAGAAAGATACAGCTTTAGCTGGGGGAATATTGTACCTCAAAGATTTATTAGCACCTTAAATTCAAGTCAAACTAGGCGAAGTCGGGCTCTCACACAACCACACAGACAGTATGCATTGTTTTGAGGTTTTTTACAAGCGGCACTTTTTTTTTATATACTGTAGGCAATGCGGAAAATCTATCTAAAAGTGTAGTTTGCCAGGCAATTCATAAAGTCTGTTTGGCTCTGAAATATTTCGGGTTTTCATAGTGTTTCCTGGACACCTGCATGCACAGACAATAACAGAGGCATTTCATGCCATTACAGGTAGGTAATACACAGGCAAAAACACCCACAGTTCCATAAAGAATCTCACAATCAGCCTAACATTCTCATTACCCAGGATTTCCAAATGTGATTGGGGCACATGGGACTGATCAGAGTGGAGTTTGATCAAACATTATATGGAAAATTTACCTCTCCTCCTGATGAATAATCAGACAGTGTCTTCATCAAATATTGACCTTCATCAATATCTCATTGGTCAGACACAGGTTCTAGGGATATGACATTCCCTGCAACTGACACAACAAAGAAGAGGGCTATATGGAACATACCTATGGCACACATTGAGGACAAATATATGCAATGACTATCCTTTACCTAGGCGAAGTGGTGGCTCTGAGGCCAAGGATCTGTGCTGGTATCCCGAAGGTTGCCTGTTTGAAGCCCCATCACTGCCAAAAGAGATGCTACTCTGCTGGGCCCTTGAGCAAGGCGCTTAACCTTTAATTGCTCCCGGGGCGCTGTACAATGGATGACCCTGTGCTCTGACCCCAAGGGTTATGCAAAAACCAAGTAATTTCCTTCGGGATTAATAAAGTATAATTAAAAAAATGAAGTGACCACTGCATTCTGCCACTGGTTCTAAGGAGGAGCTTCCCCCTGGAATTCCCTCAGAAACAGGGCAATGGGCATTTTGCTGGAAATCCAACTCTTCTGCAGGGGTTAGGTCTGGACTGCGTGGACCTAAAACTGTTTTTTGCTTGTCTGCCTTCTTATTAGCTTTAAAATTAATGTTTTATATTATATATGCTTCTTTATGTCAACAATTTTTTAAATAGTTATATACCAATATTTACCAGTTTGAAGTATATTCTTGTACTTCACTTTAACCTGTTCCCATGTTCTCACATTTGATCTGGAATTATGACATAATAAATAATAATTGATATGACACATAGGAAATGAAACGCTGCATTCAGTAAGTACAATGCACACTACTCAGCGTTTAATTTGTCAGCCACTTTTTGCCAGCCATCTTTTCTGGTTCGGGCTGCTTTGCAGTGTTACCCCTTCTGCATATTAAATCTTGGAATTCTTCATTTCCTTTGAGTAAAAGGTCCTGCTCGCTTGTGTGAAAAAATGCGCCCATTCTTTTGTCATTTTGTTGCAGCCTATCAAAGACTTGCTGATCATGTTTTCTAGACTCAATATATATGGACTTTTCAATCACCGTGAAGCCGCAGTCATCTCGGATGATTACATCTAGCTAGACTAATCTAAGTAAACTACTACACAGCTGCGTTTGAAAAACCGACTTATCCCAGATGAGTTTCACCGGCATTAACTCATCCAAGATGAGGCATCTGATCTCGGATGATTTAAGCGACATATGGAAAATACCCCCCTCCCCCTGTCTCACATTGCATTCAGCACTTTAGTAATTTTCATCCTGTAAATGAGCAGGTAGGCTTAACTTTTTTTCTAAAATGAAACACACTACTTGTTCCAGTGCCATCAAAACTAGTAAAAAGTGCAATGGATGTTCTTGCAACTCCAATTCTAAACATTATCAATAGTTCATTATTGCATGGCACAGTCAAAGTGTCAGTCATTAAACCATTAGTTGTGTTAGTGAATTAAAGGAGTGGATGAATGAGAACTATTTGTCTTTAAACACAGATGCTAATTATTGGAGAGTGACATTGATCGGAACAATATTTTGTCATCATTTAACTCAGTTGGAATGACCATTAATTTTACTGAATCAGCCTGCAATCTAGGGTTATGTTTGACTCTAGCATGTCATTTAAAGTGAACATTACAAAAGTTGTCCAAATCATGTTTCTTCCATTTTAAACATTTTGGGAAATTAAGTCGTTTCTAAATAAGCAGGATTTTGAGAAATTAATTCATGAATTTATTTCTAGTAGGATTGACTACTGCAAAGCTCTGTTCACTGGATGTTCAGACTGTTCTTTATACAGCCTCCAGTTAATCCAAAATGCTGCTGCAAGAATTATTACAAGAACAAGAAAATATGAACACATCACTCCAGTTCTTAAATCCTTACACTGGCTCCCGGTTAAGCTTAGGGCAGATTTCAAAATCCTCCTTTTAACATATACTGTAAAGCATTAAGTTCCAGCTTACTTCTCTCAACTTATCATGACTGACAAACTAGAGCACACATTAAAATCTCAAGATGCCGGTCTGCTTATGATTCCAAGAATTAATAAAATAACAGTGGGAGGTTGAGCTTTTAGTTACAGGACCCTAAACTGTGGAATGGTCGGCCTGCTACTATAAGAGATGCCCCTTCGGTCTCAGCTTTTAAATCCCAGCTGAAGACTCAATACTTCAATTTAGCATATCCTGACTAGAGCTGCTGATTAACTGTACAGACTGCGTTTCTGTTGTTAGTCACTAGCACTAAAACATAAGTAGCATGATCGTTATAATTTGTTACTAACCGTCACCTATTGTGTTTTTCTTCTCGGTACTGAAATGTGGCACTTGGTGCCACAGCACACCTTCCAAATTGTTTTGCCTGCCTAAGGAAAAGTCATCCCTGATGGAGGATCGCAGGAATTGTGGGAAAGAGGGGTCCTTTCATCGGATTGGCTAGCCAGCGCTGTTTCAGCTGTGGAATGGCCAAATGAGGGAGGCAGCTTGATGGATGAGGTCTCCAGGATGCTAAACAAATCTAAATCATTTTATGTGATATCATCTGCTATTAAATTCTGCTCCATACTTGTAAAATTTTTATTTTTATACTGTATTGAGGATTTGTTCTGTTCTGTGTATGGTATTGTATTGTATTGACCCCCTTCTTTTTGACACCCACTGTAAACCCAACCTACCTGGAAAGGGGTCTCTTTTTCAACTGCCTTTCCCAAGGTTTCTTCCTTTTCCCTACAAGGGTTCTTTTGGGAGTTATTCCTTGTCTTCTTAGAGAGTCAAGGCTCGGGGGCTGTCAAGAGGCAGGGCCTTTTAAAGCCTATTGCAGCACTTCTTGTGTGATTTTGGGCAAAAAACAAGAATAAATTGTATTGTATTATATTGTATTGTATTGTAAAGCAGACTTGACCCAAGTGACACTGCACGGGGTTGATGTTAATAATAATAATAATAAGTTTAATTTATAGAGTGCCTTTCACAACCCCAAAGTTGCTTTACATACAAAAAAAAATTTAAGAGTTAAGTTGTGCCAACCTCAGCTGCTGAAGGGATCTCTTTTTGCAGTTGAGCTTTCAAATTTGTGAGGCGTGTCTGTTTGGCAAGGAGTTACTGAATTTGAATCTCAAGGGCCTGGAGTTCCTCATTAGCATGCTGCAGCTAACAATCAGCCATCTTCGACTTCTGCTTCACTTCCTAGGAGAGAGAGAGAGAAACCCTATAAACTAGTGATGGGCAGAGTGATGCCTCATGAAGCACCAAAACGATTGAAGTAGTTGTGTCAGAAATTGTGTAGAAAGCTTCAAAGCATTTGACATTCACCTCTCTAGTAACATATCCTGGTCATTTGAAATAACATTATACAAACTCATAATCAAGTTCAATGATGTCTATTAAACTTTTATTTCTTTTATGTTTCACTGCTATGGATTGGTAATGAAGAGAAGGGTTTGTCTGCAGCTTCCAGGTCTGATGTCTAAAAAATATAACTGATTCTAAAAGGTGGAATGTACTATATGATAAACAAGAGATTAAATAAAAGAAAATAACACACCTCACTCATGGAGTTCCATTTTTTTTAATATTACCACGTTTATATTGTATCATTATTATTGCTCATGTTATTAGTATTATTATTAGCCTTCATCTTGACTTGAGATCACTTTAAATTGACTGTTGTTTTGGGTTCCACAGCCATAATGTTGTAGTTTTTAAAAATAAATAAATTGAAAATGAGCCTTGTCATTTGTACTCGAATATTTTCTTTGTTCTGACCTATTCAAAACTGAGTAATAAAGGTTTAACCCTCTACCTTTGCATAATATAGGTGAGCTCATTTGAGAAAGAAGATGAAATTCTTAAATTAACAGATGTTAAAATTCCAAGTAATGAGATATGTCATTTATTAATACTTTACAATATTTTGTGGAGCTCAAAATTAATGAGATTGCTATGAAGAAAAGACACAGTTACAATCAAATCTGTCCCGTGCACTGATCTTGCCATCCTGTGGCTCAACTGATTAAGGCTGTTGGTTTTTGTATCGGTGGGTAGTGCAAACCCAGATTCAAGTCAGATTAAAGAGTCACCTAAATTAGAAAAACAAAAAAAGTGATCAGGAGCAATTTATATATAATCTAAACTGACAATTGTGAGAGATACTGTGGAAGGATTGGATAAGATATCTGTTCTGCAATCATTCCCACTTAGAATCGCCATCAAAATGTGATGATACACTGCATGAAAAGAGGTATCTGTACTAGGAAACTCCTGTATACACCACTGATTTACCACTGAGCGTATACATCAAATTCCATCAACCTAGGATACTTCCAGATTGATACCAATTCAGATGTATCTTGCTGAGGGATTCTTCCATGGTACAGCCATTTGTTGCCATGGCAAATAATCCACTCAAGGCTCTTTCAAGGAGACATTCACACCTCAAGAACCATTTGCATTTTACACCTCTGCACAACTCTGCTGTTCTACATTGGTCTTTTATCTCAACATTGATTGGTTGATTTAAAAAAAACACTTCCATTGGTGCACTTTTATTTAGCCCAACCCAAGCCCTCATAGCTTAGTGACTTGATTGGTTATTGGGCAGGTATGTAGACGGACCATATACACTCCCACCCCACCCCCACTGTACTATACATCCCCCGCACGTTTAAAAATGAGAATAAAATTGATTCAGAAAGGTTTTTATTAAAATAAAACCAAACACTAATAAATATACAACGTAAGAATGAGAAAAAACTGAAAATATGGAGAAAAAAATGTGCAAATATGACGGTGCAAGTAAATTAAAAGCAATGAAACAAACTGAAACAAACACATTCATCAGTGCTTATTAAAGTTCCAAAAATGAATCTTCTTCTGGCCCGATTCCATCAGCTCTTACATGCTGACGGTGTGTAAGAGCATAGCGCCTATCCGCCTCCAATCTGGACTGAAGCTGCTGGCAAAGCTCAGACAATTGTGGGTTCCTGTGAGGTGGAGACCTCAAAACCCACACCGGTCTTCCATCAACGATGGCATCCTCTTCATCGGACATCAGGTCCAGAATTGCAGTCTCGCGACAGTTCTCTCTCTGCATCTGTTTGGATGACTATCTTTAGCCCCTATCTTAATGGAGTCTCTTAGCTGGGACTTTCCTGGCTGAGACAAAGAGTATTTCCTCTGCAGTGTCTCATAGTAAGTCCTACAGCATGCTGAATAAAAAAATAATTTATATAAGTGACAAAACCAATTCAAATGATTAGAGGAACAACAATAAAGGGAACATAATTATAATAACAATTCCCTTTATATACAAATATTAAGTGTATAAAGTACCCTTTATACACTCAGGGTCTGCATCTGCAAAAGTCGTTGTCAATTCCTCCAGCAGATATATCATTACTGCCTGGTTAGGAGGTGAACTTATTCTGTGTGGAAAGAGAGTAGTGTCATTAATTACATTTAAAAAGATTACATAAAACCCCAAACATAGCAAATAAAAAGACACTGCTTACCCAGTCATGGATCATATTTATGCGGGCTGTTTTCTGAATTATGGAGCCTTACAGCTTCCTGTAACATTGAATTAAAAACGCTTTAGTAGATACACGCATACATGCATGGGAAACAAAGAATTTTCAAACAACATAGATATATTCAGACGTGACAAACTGTTAAATAAGCTAGGCTGGAACAAAAGTAGATGTGTAGCTAACTTAGGCTAACTTGGCGAGGTATCATTTTCTACTATATTGTCGGCTAACATAAAGCTCAACTTACGCAATGCCCATGTTATGCCCTCTTGACTCTTTTAACGCATGGCTTTGACTCTTCCTCGCGGTCTTTGCTGCAAACTTGCTCTCAAGCGCATCAAGACGCTGGATAGCCTCTTCGAAGAGCAGTATGCAGCCTGTTGCTAATCCCCACCCGGCTATGATAACAAAGATAACACCTCTACTTGATAGTCATTAACATAACAAAGGCTCTTACACCTCACAGCCATCACACCTCATTGCTAGCTGTGAGGATTCTTTGAACTTCCTCTACCTCATACATCTGGCAGATGTAGAGTTTGTGGAGATTTCCCATACCATATTTGTCCGGATACAGCTCTTTTCATGCAGTGATAATTTGTAGAAGGCAGCTTACATGTTTAAAATAATCCATCTTCTATTCATTGCCATTGGAAGTCTATGAATCGCACCATTGAAAAAAATGATAAGAAAGCCACTGTGGCAGTTCAGGCTGAAATCATTCTGCTGTACCCAAAATTGAAACCTGTCAATCCAGAGCACATCAAAGATGCTGAGAGTCACTGTGCAGATGAAGTTACCAGCATACTGACACACACAGTGCAGTTCAAGGTGAGTGCTGTTAGTACTAATTGATTCACACTCTGTAGTTGAAATCTACTGTATATGTAAAGTGTAATGTAAAAAGTATGTGTTACACAACTAATTACTACTATCATTCAAGCAGAACCAGTGCCATGGACATCACTATAGACGCGTTAGTGGTAAAAGGAGAACTCTGTGATTTCTATTGAGGTTGGCATTAAAGATCCCTCAAGTGCAGCAGGAACAAGGAGCAGTGGGATAAACAAATCTGGACCTGCATTCCAAAAAGCATCTTACTTTACCAACAATATCCCTTCCTTGTGAACACATTCTTCATGGTCTGGATAAGCAATCAGTGCAAAGTTATGTTAGTCACAACACAGTATAGTAATAAAATATTTCCTTAAATAAAAATTATAGTCCTCCTGTCCGTACCATTCTTAACCAATTATCCAGATATTGAAGCACAATCCAAGACACTAACACATTTACCCTGTACCCACCCATTGTCAATCAAAGCAAGAACACATTCTACTTGTTTAATATTTATTAATTTAAATGCCTCATCCCAGATTAATTAGCCATAGAGCAACAAAAAATGTCAACCTATATTTCATTTTATTATACACATGAAACAAGATACACATTTGCTTTTGATATATCTTTATAAATTAGTGATAAGAGGCAAAAGAAGGTATATGAGAAGAGAGTGTTATGGTGAGAGGTGTCGTGACCTGTATTACTAAAGCTTTGCTTTCCAACATTATGCATTCTACCAGTCAGCATTTGTAAGAAATGTATAATTAATAGTTTTGTTTCTTGACATTAAGTATTACGGGCACAATCATTCAAAATATATTGATTTTCCTCAAACATTCATTTTGCCTGATAATTCTGTTGAGTTTTGTAAATTGGTTGATATCATCCTAGTTCAAGTGTAGCTGGATGAACAAGGAATCAAAAAACAATGATGGCCACCCT
>NW_024382955.1:0-11571 GCF_016835505.1 Polypterus senegalus | reverse complement strand
TTCCATGCCCAGTCTCTGTATGTGTAGAGTTTGCATGTTCTCCTCATATTCTTCATGGTTTTCAAACATATTTCATTTTATATCAAAGATGTGAATTTCAAGTTACTGTAAATCTAAAATTCCCAGTTTGGATGTTTGCTTAGATGACTGGCACCACATCCAACACTGAATGCAGTCTTGAGCCAGGTTATCTGAATTCCTGCTATTTAGTGTAAATGCACACTGCTCAATGACATTTGGTTCACCTTTTGAAAAGTTGCATTACCAAATTCTCAGATTCATTTAGAAATTCTTGTCTTCCACTACAGGGACATAATGTACAAGAGTATGTGTGAAATGTATTTGCAGCAAAGGAGCAAGCAACAATGGATGGGTAACCAGTAGTACTATGTCAGGTGGGTTCTGTCAAAATTGAATCCGAGTTTGATTGATGAGATTAAACCACGCCCCTTTTAAACCGAAGACCGGAAGTCCCGCCCCCACCCACCACCTGTTGTTTTGTTGACCTTAGATGACCTTTCCGAGTCCCTCCCCACCACCTGTTGTTTTGTTGACCTTGGATGACCTTG
This sequence comes from Polypterus senegalus, assembly GCF_016835505.1. NCBI lineage: Eukaryota > Metazoa > Chordata > Cladistia > Polypteriformes > Polypteridae > Polypterus > Polypterus senegalus. The sequence goes on along the minus strand of NW_024382955.1, from coordinate 11,002 downwards.
ATCCGGGCCCTGTTGATTGATGACAGGAAGTCCCCACCTAACCACCTGTTCAGCCACCTGTTTGCCCCTCCTTGCCCCCACCCCCAACCACCTGTTCGGTCCTACTTTCTGTCAAGGGCAATTTGATGGATGCCCCCACCCTGAACCCCCACCACCCCAGCCCCTGCTTGGGCCACCTGCCTTGACCCATCTCACTAGGGCAAGTTCAGACATGTCCAAGGGCTGCTAGGCCCCCGCCACCCCCCTTGAACCCATCACCCCCAACCACTTCCCAGCCCTCCTCTTCCTAAGACAAATTCAGGCATGTTGCAGCCGGCCCCTGGACAAGTTCAGGCATGTTCCAATCCATACCCAGACTGAATGGCCTGCCTAAGCCTCACCGATCGGCAACCCCTGATGTCTGATCCTCCACTTCCTGGGACATTTTTCCGAGGACATACACACACACATGCTCGGCGGACCGATCTAACTTGTCGCCGTTACTGCCAATATTGCTTTGGGTAAGAATCCTTGTACCTATGTAACTATTATTTTTAAAATATCTAAACTTTATCATTTATAAGCCACTTTTTTTTTTTATCTAAGCCCACTTACAGATCCAGCCTTTTCAATCTCACAGAAAGACAAGCAGTCAGCTTTTAGCAGGCTTGTGCGTGTAGTTCAAAGCACACTGAAATACAAGCTGTCCGGCTCTCTCTGTCTACAAGAGACTCTCAGAGCAGACATCCCCTGCGCGCGCCGGAGCTGCCCAGTGCCAAAGCTCTACGCGTACGTGCAGGCAAGGTCATGTAGTTCGAAGCACACAGAAGGATCTCTCTCTCTCGCTGTTCACACTGAGCCCGGAGCGTAGCTAGAGCCGTCAGTGCAGGCCATATGCTCGGAGCTGTGTGTAAGTTCCCCCATCCCCTAACCCAGGCACAGAAGCGCGCGATTGTCTTAACACAACTGCCAAAACCCCTCCTCCCCAGCCCGCATGTGTGTCAACAGCTGGGCGTAATACCCCCCATCTTCCATTCCCAAGACGCATGAGTCTTAAAAAGTTAAAGGCTTTCATGATAACGTGTAAAACACGAGATAAATAGCTCGATATAAGCCCTTTAAAAATCACACAGTTAAATAAGAACAGCAGAACCCTTTTAAATCACGTTTGAGACGTCTAAATGCTATATTAATTAATATATTTATAATTTGTATTAAAATCGATCTAAAACCATCCCTTGTTCTATCCATTTTAATCCTCCCTCATGAAGAAATCCGTTTAGTTTTCTAAAAGCGTTGCCTTAATCAGTCGGATATCTCGGGCTAGAAAAAGGAAATTTTTAAAATACTCTTTTGTCAAAACTCGCTTTTGCAAGAAACAACGCACCCCAACACATCCGGCCGCTAGGCTAAGGTAATGCGTTTGGGGAAATGGGGGAACAATTCATGTTTTGACCATTAACCTCATGGCCAGAACAAAAAATTTGGTAAAGGTGAAAAAAGTCTTACGGAGATGCGTCAGCTTTTAAACAAATCTAGGGGTTTTACAATGTTCTATTAAACAAAAACCCAGGCTTTTTTTCCCGTCCATCCAAAGGTGTGAATTAAACACAGACAAAGGCCTTACAGGGGGTTGTCCGGTTAAAATAATGGGCAAGCATCTTTTTTACAGATTACGGGTCATTTCAAAACACAGCTTTTTGGGTAATAAAAAAGTGTTCAGACCATTCGGGCCCGTTAATACGGAAGAGGAAACCGAACCCTCGGAAACATCAAGGATCACGGTATGGCATATTTTAAATTATTATATTGCGAAAAAAGTATGTTTTAGAAACGGATGGATGAACCCTCATATTTTATCCTTACTATGAATAATTTCAAGTTTATTCTCAAGTCGTGCGGGGCGGCATTGTAATTAGCGCTTGGGCGCTAGTGTGATATAAGATGCAGCTTTTTAAAATATCCATCTATCTGCGTTCGACGATTAATGTACAAATTCTGGGACTAAGAAACAATTTTAGTTTTTCATATCGAAACGAGCTTTACAATCCAGTAGTTTTGTCTGTCACCGAAAATTCAAACAGAACCTCTTCTCTGAGAATATTCAGACATGGTTTAAAAAGCAGGCCGGTTGTGTATTATCTCTGGCAATAAGCGGTCGGTATTCTGAACTACATTACAGAAGGGTCCCGTTTGTGAAATCGATTACTCTTTGAATCTTACGGTAGCAGTGGAATCTCTGCCCCGGGGTCTGCATGTTTTTAATAGTCTGGGATATCGAAATATTTTAACTTTATAAACTCTCATTTGTTACAAACGGTTGGAGACAGCCTCCAATGATGAACGGGATCCAGGAGCATATATCGGCAGAATGCTTAATAGACATAAGGCAACTGTGTTTTCATTCATTTCTCTAAATGAAAAGTAATTATTTTAATGTGGAATAGTAGCCCCCCTCCATAGGCCGGGTGATTTTAGACGTGTGAGTAATATAATTAAGTTATTTTTAAAAGTAATCCCCCACTGCACAAGACAGACAGATTCCACGTGTGTTTTAGGATTTGCTGCGGACAGTGATGATTTTAACTTTTTCCTTAGCTCATTTCTATAACATAGGAGCCTTTTGACAAAAAAACTCTGTAAATACACTCGTGCATTTAAACGGACATTTAAGAAAGCAGGTTTCTACCTTAGACAGATTACTCACCTTATCCCAGTTTTGTTCGCACATGTAAAAGCACTCACTGTTGTTACACTAGCACAAAATTGATCTTTTCTGTCTACTCAAAAAACTAAAACTATTTCTATTAACACAGGTGATAACTGCAAAACATTTCACTATTTCTAATTAAAAAGTTAAAAACAGAAAAGCCCAATTATGATTTTTGTTTTGTCATGCTAGGGTCCTATGGTGACACTTTTCCCCTTTATACTCTCTTATGTAGACCTTAACACATATTCTTACCAAAATAGTTCATCACTTCCTAATTCCTGTAACTTCAGGTAATTAGACAGAGCTCCATAACGGGCATGAGAAAAGTATTATAGGTCAGATACACAGTGCCATAAAACAAAAGCACTGAACGCCACACAACCTGGTATTGCTAGATGTTTTGTTACCTGGAAAAAACGAAACATTTTCAGTAGTCACATAAAATGACCAGTTGCTTTAACATGAAAATAAAGCATCTAAAAGCATCTTTGTAAAGGTCCAATTTTAAAACATAAGAAAAATCCTTGTTTCCAAAAGAGTTCTGCCCATTTTTTCCAACAGTTTTCCTGAATGATCTTTAGAATCATCATAGCCTTTCTGATTACATCCACCCAAACATAGCATATAGCTTTAATTTCTGTACTCCTTTTAAATGATAATAGCCCCTAAAGGAACTGGGTAGGAACTGGAGACATCTGATATCTTTTATCATATCTTTTTTTGCGAACAGAGTTTTAATCGGGCCCCCTAACGTTTTTTTGAAAGTAGCCCACTAATACCAATATGTCCTTTTTTTAAAATTAATGATATACCATAGATGCATATTTTATTATAACTACTTAACTTTTATCAACTTTTATCTAACTCAATATTTATTTTTCTAGTATCAGAATGTAGTTTAAGTTATATTTTTTGGGTTCAATAGATGTATTTTTCATATTTTTGATTCTTTTTCTTTTTTTCACATCTTTGCGCCCCCTTTTTTGTTACTTCGCGCCCCCTAGGGGGCCATCCCCACAGTTTGAGAACTACGGTTGTAGGAGATTATTTGTAAAACACTCTGTGGCACTTCAAGCTAAATTATATTTCCTTGGTTATTCAGGCCTATCGGTGTTCCATTTTTGTTATAAATTGTATTTAGTCTCTCTCTATTTACTAAACATTTTATGTTGAATAGAAAACAGTTATCTTGTTCAGGTTTTAATTTAAAACCGCATTTTCATCAACAGGCTCTTTGGTACTCCGGATGCTTTGTATAATACAAAGTTTTAGAAATTTCTGTTAATGCTTGGTAACAGCCTTCCATTTACTGTACATCAGTTATGAGCCCTGAAAATAAGAATGGTTATAGTATGGTATAGGAGCCGATAGACTACAGGGCTGATGATTAGGCTTATGCTGGACACGTTAGGCAAATCAGGATGGAAAATCTTTAGTGAATAGTTACATAATATTATATGTGTTAGCAAAAGAATTAAAATTTTACTAAAACTTTGTGGTTTATTCTTTCTTTTAGGTAGTCCAGGTGATATAGGACAGCTATCATTGAAAACTGCTTGAACTGTGATTCCAAGAGTCAACAAGTGTCTGCAATCTTCTTGAATACGAGTCAAAGGACCAGGGTTTGTGCAGGGATCATAGTCGGGGCAGAGTTAAGCTAGACATTATTATTCCAAAATGTAACATTGACTCGACCATATCACAAATATAAGACAGTAAAAACTAAAATGTACAAATACTAAGTCACAGAGTAGATGAAAAAACATTAAGACCAGATCAACATGGTATCACCCCAAGTTCACAGCACACTACAACAGAACCTACATGTTCTGAGGTATATTATCAGCTAAACTGTCATCTATGTAGGCAGTTCCACGGGGATGCAAAGAGTTGGGGAAAACATTATTTAACATCTGCTAGTATGAGGCTAATTAACATGAGCCGGTTATTGTTAGAATCTTATCTGGAACTAAAAGTCAGGCTTGTGTTCCTCCTGATTCAGGAAGAACATTAAATATTGGAGTTTAGAATATGAACTAGACAGGTAGTCTTGATGGTAAGGAGATTTGTGCCAAAATAAATAAATTAAATAAAGTTAATTATGAAGTAAATAATTACATGAAAAAGTGGAGTTATAAAGGAGTTATTACAATTTGAAAAACTGCTATGATGTATAAAAAACAACATTAAAAGGTGAGAAAATCAGCATGAACAGAAACCTTTTGAAATAAATAATAAGCTTTTTTGACATGCGCAGTCTGGAATAGTCTGAATATGTTCATTTTAAAATAAAACTTAAAAATATTAAATAGTAAACCTGAATAAAACACAGAAGTACCATTTAATGATATCAGTTTAGTGTTAAGTATTATCAAGCACCGGGATCTATTTATAAGGATTATTTAATTTAGTTATAAACAAAATGATTGGGTGCATTTTGCTTTGAAATTAACAATAGATTGATACAGCTTTAATAATTAGAATGCAAGACAAACCTCTACACTTAATAACAAATGTTGCCGATTAGGAGTATCTCAGATCTCTGTTTTATTTTAACCTTTTGACAGGGAAGTATACCACCTATATTGAAAATGAACAGCGCCGACATGCTAACTAAATAGATATAATCAAAGATATTTTAGAATATGGCCCTGTGCGCTAACCTATGATTCTGATTCTGGTCTTCACTTAATTGTCAAACATCCTGAGGGGCCTATGGATCTTGTAATGGAGAGTGCCAAAGACTCTATAATCTTTATTCTTTAAAGGTCAATATGACGGAGATCTAGCGCCTGTGTCCACAGTGTTGACCAGTCATAGAACATGTTCAAAATTCACCTAGGGTTTTTCAGAAGAGATAGGACAAGTGCGGAGTGTGTTCTGTACTCTCTTTTCTGTATTAACTATTCACAATGACCATACTCCTGAGACCTTAGGGTTTTTAATGCAGAAGTACATTTCACAGACCGAATAAGAGACATCCATCAAAATGCTCTTGACACAAAGGAGGCCCAATCAGGCTGGTGGGTGGGAGTCTTTTTCAAAGAGTCTTTGCCCCCCAAGCGCCTGGATTTGTCGGGCTATAAAAACTTTTCAAAGAGGCATGTTTTGAATGGTTAACAATCAACATCTCTCCGGCTATTCTCCTGATCGGGGCATGATGGCCCAAAGGACCAGGCGGCCACCCCCACGATGGCCTGTTTTGACCTGAGGCTATCGTTCCCGACCCAGTACTCCACTGACAGCTAACCTCCAGACCGAATAGTTAATACAGAAAGAGAAATACAGAACACACGCCGCACTTGTCCTATCTCTTCTGAAAAACCCTAGGTGAATTTTGAACATGTCCTATGACTGGTCAACACTGTGACACGGGGTCTAGATCTCCGTCATATTAACCTTTAAAGAATAAAGATTATAAAAGTCTTTGGCACTCTCCATTACAAGATCCATAGGCCCCTCAGGATGTTTGACAATTAAGTGAAGCCCAGAATCAGAATCATAGGTTAGCGCACAGGGCCATATTCTAAAATATCTTCAATTATATCTATTTAGTTAGCATGTCGGCGCTGTTCATTTTCAAAATAGGTGTTATACTTCCCCCAAAGGTTAAAAAAAACAGAGATCTGAGGGTACTCCTAATCGGCAACATTTGTTATTAAGTGTATAGGTTTGTCTTGCATTCTAATTCTTAAAGCTGTATCAAACTATTGTTAATTTCAAAACAAAATGCACCAATCATTTTTGTTTATAACTAGAATTAAATAATCCTTATAAATAGATCGGTGCTTGTAATACCAACACTAAACTGATATCATTAAATGGTACTTCTGTGTTTTATTCAGGTTTACTATTTAATATTTTTAAGTTTTATTTTTAAAAAGAACTCTTTAAGACATATTCAGACTATTCCCGACTACGCATGTCAAAAAGCATTATTTTTTTCAAAGGTTTCTGTTCATGCTGATTTTCCACTATCAATGTTGTTTTTAATCACAGCAGTTTTTCAAATTGTACAACTCCTTTATAACTCCTTTTCATGTTTATTACTTCATTCTTTATTTATTTATTTTGGCCAATCTCCTTCTTCAAGACTACACGTTAGTTCATTCTAAACCTCAATATTTAATTTCTTCCTGAATCAGGAGGAACACAAGCCCCGACTTTTAGTTCCAGATAAGATTCTAACAATAACCGGCTCATGTTAATTAGCCTCATACTAGCTGATGTTAAATAATGTTTTCCCCAACTCTTTGCATCCCGTGGAACTGCCTACATAAATGACAGTTTAGCTGATAATATACCTCAGAACATGTAGGTTCTGTTGTAGTGTGCTGTGAACTTGGGGTGATACCATGTTGATCTGGTCTTAATGTTTTCATCTACTTGTGACTTAGTATTTGTAAACTTTAGTTTTTTCTGCTTATATTTGTGATATGGTGATCAATGTTACATTTGGAATAATAATGTCAAGCTTAACTCTGCCCCGACTATGATCCCTGCACAAACCCTGGTCCTTTGACTCGTATTCAAGAAGATTGCAGACACTTGTTGACTCTTGGAATCACAGTTTAAACTTCCATCCCCTTCACCCTGAATGCTGCTAAAACAAAGGATGCTTTTCACAAACAGAGGGGAAAAGCAGTTTTCAATATTAAACTGTCCCTATGTCCCCCGGACTACCTAAAAGAAAAAAATAAACCACAAAGTTTTAGTAAAATTTTAATTCTTTTGCTAACACATATAATATTATGTAACTATTCACTAAAGATTTTCCATCCTGATTTGCCTAGCGTGTTCAACATAAGCCTAATCATCAAACTGTAGTGTACAGGCTCCTATACCATACATAACCATTCTTATTTTCAGGGGGTCATAACTGATGTACAGTAAATGGAAGGCGGTTACCAAGCATTAACAGAAATTTCCCAAAACTTTGTATTATACAAAGCATCCGGGGTACCAAAAAAGCCTGTTGGAAGAAATCGGTTTAAAATAAAACCTGAACAAGATAACTTTTTCTATTCAACTTAAAAAGTTTAGTAAATAGAGAGAGACTAAATACAATTTATAACAAAATGGAAACCGATGGATGGCTGAATAACCAAAAATCTAATTTAAACTTGAAATGCCACAGAGTGTTTTACAAATAACTCCTACACCGTAGTTCTCAAACTGTGGGGATGGCCCCCTAGGGGGCGCGAAGTAACAAAAAGGGGCACAAAGATGTGAAAAAAAGAAAAAGAATCAAAAATATGACAAATACATCTATTGAACCGAAAACAAAATAACTTAAACTACATTCTGATACTAGAAAAATAAATATTGAGTTAGATAAAAGTTGATAAAAGTTAAATAATTATAATAAAATATGCATCTATGGTATATCATTAATTTTAAAAAAAGGACATATTGGTATTAGTGGGCTACTTTCAAAAAACGTTAGGGAAAAACTCTGTTGAAAAAGATATGATAAAAAATATCAGATGTCTCCCGTTCCTACCCAGTTCCTTTAGGGCTATTATCATTTAAAAGGTACAGAAATTAAAGCTATATGCTATGTTTGGGTGGATGTAATCAGAAGGCTATGATGATTCTAAAGATATTCAGGAAAACTGTTGGGAAAATGGGCAGAACTTTTTTTTGGAAACAAGGATTTTTCTTATGTTTAAAATTGGACCTTACAAAGATGCTTTTTGATGCTTTATTTTCTAAAGATGCTTTATTTTTTATGTTAAAGCAACTGGTCATTTTATGTGTCTATGAAAATGTTTCGTTTTTTTAGGTAACAAAACATCTAGCAATCCAGGTTGTGTGGTTCAGTGCTTTTGTTTTATGGCACTGTGTATCGGACCTACAGTATAATACTTTTCTCATGCCCGTTATGGAGCTCTGTCTAATTACCTGAAGTTGCAGGAATTGGAAAGTGATGAACTATTTTGGTAAGAATATGTTTTAAAGTCTACATAAAGAGGTATAAGGCAAAAGTGTCACCCCAGGACCCTAGAGACAAAACAAAAATCATAATTGGGCTTTTTTTTTCTTTTTAATTAAAATAGTGAAATGTTTGCAGTTATCACCTGTGTTACAGAAATAGTTTTTGAGGGAGATAGAAAATATCAATTTTGTGCTAGTGTAACAACAGTGAGTCTTTTACATCCCTACAAAACTGGGATAAGGTGAGTAATCTGTCTAAAGGTAGAAACCTGCTTTCTTAAATCTCCGTTTAAATGCACAAGTGTATTTACAGAGTTTTCCTTTGTCAAATTGCTCCTATGTTATAGAAATGAGCTAAGGAAAAAGTTAAAATCATCACTGTCCGCAGCAAATCCAAAACACGTGGAATCTGTCTGTCTTGTGCAGTGGGGATTACTTTTAAAAAAAATACAATTATATTACTCACCGTCTAAAATCACCCGGCCTTTGGGGGCTACTATTCCTTAAAAAAATTACTTTTCATTTAGCGAAATGAATGAAAACACAGTTGCCTTTTGTCTATTAAACATTCACTTCGATATACTCCTGGATCCCGTTCATTATGGAGGCTGTCTCCCAACCGTTTATAAAATGGGGTTTATATAAAATTAAAATGTTTCGATATCCCAGAATTTTAAAACATGGGACCCCGGACCCGAGATTCCCTGCTACAGTGAGCCGATTAAAAAGTACGCATTTCAAACGGGGCCCTTTTGTACGTAGTTCAGAATACCGACGCTTATTGCCAGAGCTAATCACAACCGGCCTGCGCTTTAACCATGCCTGAATATTCTCAGAGAAGAGTTCTGTTTGAATTTTCAGACGCGGAAAAACTCTTGATTGTAAAACCCCTTTCGGTATGAAAACTAATATTGTTTGCTTCAGTCCTATGAATTTGTCATTAATCGTCGTACACGCAGATAGATGGATATAAATGCTGCATCTTATACCACTAAGCGCTCATGCGCCTACACCGAATGCGGGGCACGCACCCCCGAGAATAAACTTAAAAATTATTCATAGTAAGGGTAAAATATGAGGGTTATCATCGTTTTTTAAAACATACTTGTTTTTGGGGCATATAATAATCAAAATATGCCATACCGTGATCCTGTTTTCGGCGAATTGGTTTCCTTTCGTATTGGCCTGAATGGTCTGAACACTTATTTATATACCCAAAAGCTGATTTTTTGAAATTGCCCCGGGAATCTGTAAAAACAGATGCTTGCCCATTATTTTAAGGGACCCTGTAATGCCTTGTCCGGGGTTTAAATTCCACACCTTTTTATGGGCAGAAAAGTCCCGATTTTGTTTAATAGAATCCATTTAAACCCCTAGATTTGTTTAAACAGCTGCCCCATCTCCGTAAACTTTTTCACCTTTACGCAAATTTTTGTTCCCATGAGGTTAATGGTCATAAACAGCTGAATTGCCCGATTTTAACCCATTACTTACTTAAGCCGGAGGTGGTGTTGGGGTGCGGTCTCAAAAGCGGTTTTGACAAAGGTATTTTAAAATTTCCTTTTCTAGCCGGATATCCCATCTGTTAAGGCAATCAAGCTTTAGAAACTAAACGGTTTCTTCATGAGGGAGGATTAAAGGATAGAACAAAGGGATGGTTTAGATCGATTTATACAAATTATAAATATATTAATTAATATAGCATTTGCGTCTCAAACGTGATTTAAAGGGTTCTGCTTTCTTTTAAATGTGGGATTTTAAAGGGCTATCGAGCTATTTATCTCGGTTTACAGTATCTGAAAACCTTTAACTTTAAGACTAGCGTCTTAGGAATGGAAGATGGGGTATTAGCCCAGCTGTTGACACACAGCGGGCTGGGGAGGAGGTTTTGGCCCGTTGTGTTAAGACAATCCGCTTCTGTCCGTTGGATGGGGAAATTAAAACAGCTCGAGCATATTCCTGCACTGCGCTCTAGCTACGCCGGGGTCAGTGTGAACAGCGGGGGAGATCCTTTCTGTGTGCCGAACTCGACCTTTCCTGCATCGCGAGAGCTTGGCACTGGCAGCCCGGCGCGCCAGGGATGTCTGTCGGAATCTCTGTGTGAGAGAGGCGGACAGCTTTTTTCAGTGTCTTTGAACTACACACAAGCCTCTAAAAACTGACTGTTGTCTTCTGTGAGATTGAAAAGGCTGGATCTTTAAATGGGCTTAGATAAAAAAAACTATAAATTGAAAAAAAGTTTAGAAATTTTAAAAAAATAATAGTTACATTTGGGTAAACCCGGGGGATTCTTCCCAAGCAATTTGGCCAAGGGGGGAAACGGCGACAAGGTTTGATTCCCCGCCGGACATGTTGAGTTGCCTAAAAGTAGGG
>NW_024382954.1:0-5109 GCF_016835505.1 Polypterus senegalus | reverse complement strand
AACACAGAAGCTTTACAGATAGAATGAATACAGCCTGAGGCAGGAACAGGTGGTCTCTGCGCTGTCCACTGTCCCCTCACATCATTAATTATTAACAATATAGATTATTTAAATGATGTTGAAATTTTATCTGTATAATGTAATAAACATACTATGATGCATTTCATCTTAAAATGATATCAAGAGCTCCAAGAAGACAATGCTTGGAAATCTAAATGGACTTAGAAGCCAGTCATCACCATATGTAAATATATGTACCTTTATAAAGTGGCTCAGGTTGTCCAATATTATAACTGTATGGCAAGTTTACAGTGAGGTGATTGTACTTAGAAGAACAAACAGTTCAACCAGCAACAATTGATGGACTGATTGAGTGCGTTTATAGTTCTAAGGATGAAACTGTTTTGAACCGCGAGGTCCGTACAGGAGAGTCTCTGAAGTGTTTGCTGTAATGGAGATGTTCAAATAGACTGTACGCATTGCTGAGGCAGCGTCGCTTGATGCTGTATACCAAAAATTCTTTTCCAATCAGTTGCTGTAGAGTTGTGATTCTGCACTCAGATAAAGTGATATAAATACTCCGAGTAGTGAAGTTACAGTAACAACACTAAAGCAGCTATGTATTTGGAATAGTGTGGCCATTACATGGACCATTATATTGTTACTGGTTAATTACAATCAGATGCCTTAAACTAATAAACAATATGCGATTAATTTCAATGCATTTTATAAAGCCGCATCAGGGATGTGGATTTATAAAAGAAAGGGAAACCACACAGGAACAGTAGCACTGCTTTGACACTGGGTGCCACCAGTTTGTAAAACTGAGCAGAGAACTTGCTTACGTCAGGGATTGAGCTGGCGTGAAAATGTGCATGGCTTCACGCCAAGTATAGTTTTTATACCTTGCGATGTGCATGTGTAAATGGGGGTGCGCAACATTTGTGTGCGTACGCACTGTTTATACATAAGGCCCCTGGTCTGTAGAGATAACAGGAGAAGGTTTAGTGCACCCTGCCACCCCCTGGCCTGGTGTGGAATTTCCTTCGCTTGGTCCATACAACGTCCTCCTGCTCGCACATGTGTGACAAGGTAAATGTTTTGATTTGATTCATACAATATTTGTGTTCAGAATTCTGAGTGTCATCATATATGCGTTTGTGGGACCATCCTGATTAGTTTGGAAGAAGCCCTAATTCTAATATTTCTGAATCAACAAACAAAATATGTTTTTGTATCTTTGGAATTTTTTTCCCAATCGTTTATTAAATTTGCATAATGTAATGCAGGTATTAAGATCAGGAAAGCCAGTGCCTATCCTGGCAACAGTAGGCCAAAGGCAGGAGAAGGATGAAGAGCAGAGTACCAAAAGAAAGTAAAACATGCAAATTCTACACAGATGGTGACCAAACTAAATTTAAACCAAGAGCTCTGGGGCTGTCCAATGAACCATAATGCCACTTCATTGGCCACTCCAATCGGACCTAGAGCTCATGCATTTAGGTGAAGTGTGCAATGGACTGGCAGCTCCTCTAGCTGTGGTTCCTGTCTTGTGCCCAGTCTTGCCATGATACACTCTTTGTACACAAGTCTGAGCACGCTGTCTCATGTTATGAGTGAACACGTGTTATTTCTGTATCTGATATGCAGAATTGCTGTACTTCCAGGAGTCTGCACATTGCCGCATGTATTTGATTGTTTGTTGAATTTTCGTGCATCTGTTTGATGTAAGTTATACACTTTGTTGTTTAATTTTATTAGAAATTAACAATTTTTCTGTAAGTAATGATAAAGCTCTTAACGATTTTTTACCAACGTGTTCAGGTAGCCCTTTATGTCAAAGTGTGTTCAGTTCAACGTTTAAAACTGTATAAAGTACGTTCAGAAATGTTGTTTCTTTATTAATATATAAGAGCTTGGTAATGGCTGTTTAAGCAGTGATTTGTTCAAGCCTGTACAGTGCTGACACATTTGGTAACTTTTATTCAGTGCCTTTGCCAACTACGACACGTCATAGTGCTCTGTTATTTTCTGCCGCCATCTACTGAGCTTTTTGGGTATTACCTGTTTTTAGAATTCTGTGAGCTTATAATTTTATGACAGTTATTTAATGTTACTGTATTTGTTTTGTTTCAGAAACCACACAAACTTTTATCTGCAATTAAATATTTAGATCTACAAAACCATTGCAAGAAATCTTTCCTTTGCAACATTCAGCAGTTAACTGAGTCTTTCTACATTAATCCTACTTATCTGGGATTAACATTTGGTGCCACATACACACCAGTTTGACACACGCACTTTTTAACACTCTTCCTCTCTCCAGCAACCTTACATTAGATTAAAAATGCTAAGAAAATAGATAGATGTAATATGCATGTTAAAAAATACTGATGTTAATATCATTTACATGCTTAATTCCTCAGGCTGGAATGGCCAACTCAAGATGGCTCCCTTTTGGAGAGGGCCGCCCTGGGCCGACCTTTCCAGGTGGGGATGCTCTATGACTGCCGTACCGACTCACTCATTCCAGGTAAGAGCAAAGTCAAGATTTTATGTTTGCTCTCTCAAAGAAAAAAAATGAAAAAAAAAAAATAAAAACACCTGCAGTGATATTTTGGGATCCATGTTTGACAAAATTACAATTTTTTTGTTTGTTTAATTTTGTTTTAATCACCAGATATCACTCTATGGGACTTGGAAAACCTCAAGAAAGACCTCAAAATTAAACACCAGAAGAACACACAGGTCAACATCATCATTTTGGACTCCTTGGATGAGAAAACGTCCATCTTAAATGTGACAGCCTCCCTTAAAGCGAGCTTCTTGTGTGGCTTGACTGAGGTTGATGGATCTGCCAAGTACCTCAATGACACCAAATCATCCAAACGACAGTCCAGGGTCACCCTGCACTACGGCACGACCACCAGAATGGAGCAGCTCAGCATGAGCCACTTAGGGAGGCAGAACGTCGTCTATCCAGAAGTGTTTGAGCAGAAATCGGCCACCCATGTTGTTATAGGCGTGTTGTATGGCGCTCAGGCTTTTTTTGTTTTTGATAAAATAAATTCTAAAGAGGAACAGAGCCAAGAAATTGCGCAAAAGTTAGAAATATTAATTCAAAAATGTACTTCTGTTGAAGGCAAAGATTTAAAAATGACAGATACTGACAAGAAAATTGCTGACCATCTTAACTGCAAGTTCTATGGCGATTTTGCCCTTGATCACAATCCTACAAGCTTTCAGGATGCCATGGAGATTTACACAAACTTGCCAAGTAAACTTGGAAAAGACAACCAAGCTGTGCCCATCTACGTCTGGTTGTACCCACTGAAACATCTCAATTCACAGGCTGCTCAGCTGGTACAAGAGATCAGTGTGGCACTCGTGTCCAAATCTCAGGAGGTCCTGGAGGAGATAGATGAGCACATCATGAGGTGTAATGACATCATGAACGACGATGTTGTCAAAAACTTTCCTGTAATTAAGAAAAATGCAGAGCAATTCAAATCAGTGCTTAATCAATATAAATGTATTTTCCAAAAAGACCTTGCAAGGGTCATACCAAATATAAGGGGTGGGGCTACAAACGAGGAACAGCTGGCAGACATCCTGAAGAAGAAGGAGGAGTCGCCATTTAGCAAGTGTGCTATAAGAACATGGCTGAATAAAAGAGAAAAGGAAATCAGTATGCTCACAAATGTCTGTAATCAAATTAAAGAGATGAAACTTGATATTGTTATAAATGACCTGGATAAAAATGACACTAGCATAGAAAATATTGTCTGCTTGACTTTCACCTCACTCCATGTGTGTCAGTCATACATATCAGTGATGCAACGCTACCTTCAGGCCCCTTGTCAGTCCTCAGATCATCTGTCAGAGCCACGTGAAGAGTTAATAATCCAAAATTTCATTGAGTTTGCTGAAATTAACCAAAGCAGCAAGACAATGAGATTCCTCGTTCACTCCATCCCTGATGAGGAATATCCTGGGGCAGCAATCTATCTTTATAAATCTGGGAGTCTCAGCAGCCGTAAATTTCAGCTTCCATCTAAACCTGAGCCTCTTGTGGCTTATTCTCTAACAGACAACAGCATAAGCCTTAAGTTACAAGTCCAGAAGTCTGAGTCAGAAGGGTACAGAGTGGAGTATAAGCTACCTGAAGATGAAGAGTGGAAGACTGTGGACACAACAGAGACCCTTGAACAGGTTACAATTACAAAGTTACTTCCTGATACAACATATCAATTCAGACACAGAGCCGTTTGTGAAGTGGGTGTCAGTGAGGCCAGTGATGCGATTGAAGTGAAGACACTACCTGTTAAAAATCTTAAAGGTAAATTTGATATAAAACATCAAAGTAAGAAGATTAAAGATGGAAATCATCCTGGACTGTACCTTTTGCCTTTGCAACCAGAGATCTTAAACAATGTGAAAAATATTAAAAAATGCACCTTTGGAAAGAGAACATTCATCAAACCTTCAAAAACTGTTATGGTCCTTGGAGCAACAGGATCTGGCAAATCCACCATGATCAATGGAATGGTCAACTACATCTTAGGTGTCAAGTGGAAGGATGACTTCAGGTTCAAGTTAATCCATGAAGAAACATCTAAAAGTCAAGCTGTAAGCCAGACTCTGCTGTCACTGCCTACGAAATGAACTATCAGTCTGGTTTCAAGGTCCCATACTCCTTCACTATAGTGACACACCAGGTTTTGGAGACACCACAGGAATTCAGGGGACAAACAAATCACTGAGCAGATAGAGAATGTTTTCATCCCACAGGGTGTCCAGCATATTAACGCAGTGTTTTGTGGTTCAGGCCTCCCAAGCTAGACTGACATACACACAGAAGTATATCTTTGACTCCATTTTGTCCATTTTGGTAAAGACATAGCCAATAACATCCTGGTCCTGATCACATTTTCAGATGGACAGCATCCACCAGTTGTTGATGCCATAACAGAGTCTAACATACCATTCTCCAAAGATGACAAAGGTAACCCTCTGTTTTTCAAATTTAATAATTCGTCCATCTTTGCTAATAACAGAGACTAATAGCAGTAATTTTGACAAAATGTTTTGGGACCTGGGTGCAGGAAA
>NW_024382953.1:0-11277 GCF_016835505.1 Polypterus senegalus | reverse complement strand
TGGCTTTCTCACATGCAAGTTGCTTCTCGTTCAATCACACTAGCAACATTTTTTCCACCTCTTCCAGCACTTGAGGCCTCTGCTTGGTTAACACTGTAACTCCTTTTGCAACATCAGCTGCTTTAATGGCCTCTTTCTGCTTTAGAAGTCGAAATCATAGATTTCGGCTTCTTCTACTCTGCACCAAGATCAGTAACACGAACGCCACACTCATACTTTTCAATAATTTGTTTCTTTAATTCGATTTCAATTTTCTTCAAACCTTTCTTCTCACCAACACTACCACTCTTCACTTGCTTAGAGGTCATGGTTAATTGTAAAAGTAATGCAAAAACACACGAAGTAGAGTACAAGGAGTTCACAGCGAATGCACGCACATCTGACCATCAATCAATCAATCAATCAACATTTATTTATATAGCACATATTCATACAAAAAAATGTAGCTCAAAGTGCTTTACAAAATGAATAGAGAAATAGAAGACACAATAAAAGATAAACATAAGTCAACATTAATTAGCATAGAATAAGAGTAAGGTCCGATGGCCAGGGTGGACAGAAAAAACAAAAAAACTCCAAAGGCTGGAGAAAAAAATAAAATCTGTAGGGGTTCCAGACCAAGAGACCGCCCAGTCCCCTCTGGGCATTCTACCTAACATAAATCAAACAGTCCTCTTTGTATTTAGGGTTTTCATGGAAGGACCTGATGATGATGGTCACGTAGACTTCTTGGCTTTCAGTCCATCAATGTTGGTGCATCATGATGACCGAGAACAATGTACAGTAAAGGGAGAGAATGAACACGTGCAGAAATAATCGACGGCGTCAACCGGAATGGAAACTGGCTAGTTTGTCACCCAAGTGTGCGGTCGTGAACAGATGCAAAAGTTTGGCAAACTTTTTGGTCATAACCCAAATTGTACGTGTTCTGAGATGTTCGTAACCTGAGGTTGCACAGTAGTCAATCTTGTGTGTATGGTCCTAGAAATCAGTTATGCAAAATTTGGACCAGAACAGTCAAAAGGTGTAGAATTGTAATACTTGGCCTGAGACAGCAGATGGCAATGGTGTTCAAACTATAGTACACAAGGTCAGAATTAGGGGTACCAAAATAGTCTGTCTTGTTTGCATAGTCCAGGAGATCAACTATGTGAAATTTGGTTCATATTGGTCAAAGGGTGGAGGATTGGATATAGTAAGTACAGACATTTTTTTTTTATTGTTCGACGTGTGAGCATAGGAGACAGCTGAAGGGCCCTAGTGACTGCAATTCTACTGCCACTCCAGCGGTTGATGCTGTGTCTTAAGGCCCCTCTCTCTTTTTCCCTTTTCAGACTGATTGATTGATGGCTAGGACAACTTTCACATAACTTCGGTTGACTGTCCATCTGGGCCCGCCTCTTCTTGTTAGAAGGGCCCAAACCAGAAGCTCCACCATTTTGGGACAGTTCTGTCTTGAAATCACTTCTGTAGAGACGACTCCACAATATTTGTGTGTTTTTTTTTAATCTCGCTGTCTCCAAATATAACAGGGTTGCTATCTTGGAAGCCTAACTCTTTATCGTTGTCTTCTCTTTCTGTTACTATATGTGAGGAATAAAGCAAGATCTGAATGTGAACCCAACAAGTGAGGAAGAAGAAAAACAAGGCATTTAAGTACTTTATTTCCAGCAACTTAAATCATTGTTGTTAATGCAAAACGGACAGCAATCAAAGACTCCAAACAGCATTCAACGGACATTTAGCTGTTTTCTTAATTGAACTCCAACAGACGCTGAGTATTCCTGCTCTTTTTGGAGATATCTGTGACCATACCAGGCTGCTGCCTTGTTTTGTAATGAACTCATTTTACCCCCCCAGAAATCCCCACAAAAAAAAAGCAAGAAATTTATTATGTATTATTAGTTCTTCTAGAGAATGGAAAGCTTTTTGAGATCGTGCACAAAACGTCATCATTTTGCAATATTTCTGAGATGGAGAAATCATGTTTTAGACAGATATGTAATATTGAATGGTTAAAAATAACACTAAAATGCCGGATGGATTCACACACTTTCAAATAAGTTGATAGGTCATCTAAATTATCAAGCTTGTGCCTTGTGCTGTGACTTACAGTGTAAAAGCTGCACTTAAGTTCAAAAGGCATAACATCTAAAGCCTTTTCAGCATCAGAGCTAACTACACTATCATTTATCACAAGATAAAACACTTTATTTGCTGTGAACCCAAAATCCAATTAGAAATTCCTCATCAAGACTGGCTTTATAAGGATATAATTTAATTTGTATGGTTGTAATCTTCTCTAAAACTTTAGAAAGACAAGGTGAGTTATACTTTGAATTTGATTCTGATGGTTATTTTGAAGGAATTAGGTGCAGTGCTACTTAATAACGACTACTAATTTTTTGCCCATTATGGGAAGTGCAACCACTGTAAGTGAGTTTTGCAACAAACAGGTAGTTTTGATTTTGAAAGTCAGAGGTAAGATCTGCCATTCTATCAGCCAGTTTTAATTGACTAAGCTAAAAGGTAGCGGAGGCATCTATATGATGCACTGCTACTAGATTTGTAGGCTGACTGCTAAATCTGTAATTTGATGTTATCTAGTGTGTCATTACAGAAACTTGTAAATCATTTGCTGTTAATATGAAATGGTGTCAGTCACAAAATGAAATCATATCACTTATTATAATATAATGTGGAGGCATCATTCGAAAATGGCAAAGGCCAAATACACGGATTAGCAATATTCAAAGGTGGTACATTCAATATATAAGGTGTGACAAATTTTTAAAAGCAAGTGTTGTGTGCAAATATAAGCATCCATTAAGTAAGTTTAAATACAAAGTCAAAATAACAAATGCATTTTAATACAGATACACAAACACATACATTATGCTGTACATATATATGTAAAATTATAAACGTTTCAATTAAATACAGCATACAGATTTTCCCTCTCTCTCTCTCTCTCTATATATATATATAAATATATTATATATAAAAATTTTGGGTCAAGACATGATCATCTCAGAGAGACACTTTGACATCAAGTGAGACTAGACATTATATCCTTAGGAAGAAAGACCCATGAGAAGGTGACTTTTGCAAGTCACTTCTACTTACAAACAATTTAAAACAAGTTCACGACATGTTGGAATGCTTTTGGCAGACACACTTCATGTGCTCCCAGCTCTTAAAATGTTATAATGCTCTAGATGGCGACATTAACGACTAAGTGAAGAAGAAAAGCGCGGCAAAAAGAGACACAAAAGTGTTGAGAGAAAAGAAGGCAAAAAATGATGCACAAGAGAACACAATAATCTGTGTGCAAATTCAGAAAATAAGGAAGATTGTCAGAGCACAAATGTCAAAAGTGAATATTTCTCAGAGTATTTCTGTCAGCCGTCACCTTTATAAATACATGCTATGAAACACTATATGGAAACTGAGAGCAGAGTCAACAACTATATGGTACTTATACAAAATGGAAATAGCAAAAAATTTGAAAATGTATTTAGAATTGACTTGCCCATTGTATGAAAATGTAACTTACTCCAAAATCTACAGTTCATTTGCTGTTGATGTGACTCTGCATGTCATCTTTATTACAAGAATAATTCTTGCGGTATGTGGACACCTGGCTCTGATCATCTCCATTTTACATTTTAACCAGCTTCGCACCCCATCGAACATTCTTATTCTTTCCATGGCATTTGCTGATTTCATTATTGGAGTATTTAACATGCCTGTTCACTTGCTTAAAACAACAGAAGTATAATGGTATAAAAGCTGCTTGTTGTGTTTTTCTTATAATTTTACCACCACTTCTATAACAAATATTTCTGTTTTTCATCTCTCACTTCTTGTTGGTGACCATTATTATGCCGTTTGCTATCCTTATTTTATTTCATGAAGGTCATGTTTAACGTTATTTTGATATCAGTGGCGATTGTGTGGTCTTTCTCAGCGTTCTATACTTTTGTTCAAACTTGTTTCCTTGCCTTTATATATTGTAAAGCAAGTACCAGTAAAAATGAAGTAAATATTGTATCAGTTTTATTGTTCCTATGATTTACTTATTACATGTCTTCTGCCATTTTTAACCATAGTTTTCATTGATGCTAAAATCTTCCTTGTTGCAAAAAGACATGCAAAGGCAGTGCGGAGTGCAGCAGAACCAGGGGAATCTGGTGAGCAGATGAGAATGAAAGGATTCCGGAAAACTCAACATAAAGCTTCTAAAACTATAAGCATCGTCATTTGTGTTTTCGTATCATGCTGCTATATATCTTCATGGATGTCCGGAGTCTTTAGTGGTTTTCACTACTGAACACTAATCATGACATTGTGCATTGAGAAGAATTAAAAAGCTGGGACTGATTAACAGGAAATCTTGCATTTAGGTGTTTAACAACTGTGCTTACGTACTTATCACAAATTGCAGCTTTGAATGTAATAACATTAGCATGTGAATAATCAGTTTGAAAGTCTGACTATTCCATCTGCAAGATGGTGATGAAAATTTTAAAAATGTCTGCCGGGATGCCTTTCAAATCATTGTTGAGGCAGATTGAAGACTTAAGTGCCAGCTTAAGTGAAACTTTAAAGAAAACGTACTAAGTAATTGCAACACAAAAACTAACTTAATCAGTTTTAACGCGAAAAGATGCCGACGAAAGAAGAGAAGCAGCGGGCTGCTAGGGTGGAAAAAAGAAGAGCTGCTCATGAAGCCTCAAGCGCATCAACCTCTGAGGAAATGAATGCTAAACATACAGAGAAAGAGGATGAAAACTAGGAATGTTCAAGTCAAGTGTATTCACTGCAAGTTATCATGCACTACACCGTTACTGGTATATAATGTATATCAAAAGATGCAAAACTATAAAACAAAAACTTTGTGATCAAATTACATTTAAAAACCTTAATATATAATATAGATTCAAAATGTATAACAGGCTGTATACCTTGTTGAAAGGTGGAATCGATGTCATTTACTTTTCAGCTAAAATGGACTAAAATATTTTTGTAATTTAGAAGTACAATATTACTGACACATTTACCGTACTGCCTTCAAATAGGTAATCATCTTTATTTACTCACTAATACTAATGGAAAGAACATGCAAACTCTATGCAGATCCTGGTCAGGTTATCAGTCAAACCTGCACTTCTGGCCTCCTGTGTTAAAAACATCTGTATTAAAGGTACTTAACTATAACTTTATTAGAAGTCTTCAGTTCTTGTTACTTGAAGGCATACTACATGTGTACTGAATCTCCCTTTCACTAGCTGTCTTTAGATCATAATTCTTTGTGAAATAACACAGTATTTTTTTTTATTTCACTTGAATGAACTTCCATATTGAAGGGCATATAACAGAATAAACCATGAACTACCTAACAACACATCATAGCAATACTGTAACTAAATACTCGGTGAAAAGGTACACAATTGTGTTCTAATTTCTTCAGGAATATTTACTGTAATTCACCTGTGGTACACGGTTCAATGGGTAATGTTTTTTGGTATCATAAATTTTAAGTTAATGTATAATGTTTTATCCTTCTTGAACAGCAAGTACGGTACAATGTAAAAAGTTACTGTATAATCTGTAATATGTAATATACTGTATGTACAATAGTTATCATACCCTTTGCTGTTATTTACAAAACAGCACTGATTTAATACCACTTGGTATTATTAACATGAAATCATGTATCTAAGGAGCCAGAATATATTATATAGTGGTTGATCTAAAATCATTTTGACATTTTTGTTTACTTTTTTAAGACCTTTATGTTCAATATCCTCTGTATACCGATAATGGGTACTAAACTAATACAACTCTGTGCACCTCGGTGGTTTATAGGCTGACCAAAACCTTTTGTGCCTTTTGTTTTCTTGTATGCATACCTGCAAATCATTTACATGGCAGACATGTTGGAAATTGAGAAGGGCACTGGCTAGCACTGCTTCATTCGAATACCCAGCACAGCTATGGCGTATCTGGAGTTTACTTGTTCTCTGCCTAACCAAGTTACTTTTCCTTCCACTCCTACAAAGATATGCATATGTATTAAATTCAAGAATTATTGGTTTCCATAGTCTACACAGTGTTTTTGTGAATGCTTGTTTAAAAATATGTAATTTCTACTCCTGACCTTCTTTGATGTTTCAATGAACATTGCACTGTATAGATAAATAGTGGCTGGGGTAGTAAGCCTGCTCAGCAATAGAATGGAGTCCTTGCATCCTGCTTGTTGCTATCACAATAGGCTTTTGACCACTGCAACCTTGAGCTGAACTTGAATGGTTGTGGAAAACAGATGGGTGAGTTAAACATAATTTGTTGAAGTACTATTGAAGTTAATGAAAAACAAAGAAGGCAGAATTAATGATGATACTGTGTGCAAATGTTAAAAAGCAGGGCAAACACAGAATATTGTGGGGTCAAATGTAGGCAGGGTGGGATGTCCGAGTATTATTAAGACAAGGTGCTCTCTGATGGACCTGGTATGGAGCACAAGTAGATGTCAATCTATTAGCATAGAACAAGTAAAGTGTGTGACAGTACATATGTTGTAAATAAACCATAATAAACAATACAGTAACAACATCATTACTAGCAAATACAATAAGACAGAAACTATGCATATTTTATCTCAGTCCTTAATCATATGGCATTTGGCCCCAGCCCATCCAGGTTTCTATAGCAGCTGTGACAAACATGACAACATTTGGCAAAGAACATGAATCAAAAATAAGAAACAACACTCTCCATTTCTATCAAATTTCAAATGTGGTGGAAGTGATCTGGTCACACGTGTATTTGCTGCTAGTTTTTAACACAGTCAAGTCCTGTCAAGTCGTGTTAATGTCAGGTGTAAACAGGCTGGAGGTGTTCTGAATGGACAGAGAGACTGTTAATTTCTAGAACTGCCCAGAGAGGGTGAAGGCTAAAAAACCTCAATAAAGGGTAAATTTCATTTGCTATTTTATTTTATAAATACTTATTTGCTTAATATCTTACCAAAAAAAAAAAGATTTCTTAAGTAATGTTTCATACATTACATTAGTATTGAAACCCGGCCTCCAAAGTACATATCATTAGGCTTTACCACAGCACCAGAACTACAATTTCTTTGTAAGCCGAAAATATACAAGTCACATTCATGCGTGATGTCCATTGTCACACGTGTGCATGGGGGCAGCTGAAGGGCTTAGAAAATACTGATTATACATCTGCCCAGGGGGGAGCGGGGTACGCTGACGCTCTTTCTGAGTTCTCTGCAGGTCTTACCCGGAAATCCCACCAGGAGCCGCCATTTACCGGAAGGACACATCACTTCCGTTCCGCCATAAGGATAAGGTCATTTCCTGTTCCGCCCCAAGGATGATGTCATTTCCAGCGCCCAGAGGACCTACATCACTTCCGCCTCTGTACTATAAAGCCCACTGCCTTTGCTCTGGCAGGCAGTTCTGTTTTGGACTCTGTTGTGTAAACTTGACTATGATGTCTCAAGTACGTTTGCAGCCAGGAAACCGAATTAAACGGGTGGCTGCCCCAAACCTTTTCGCCAAGTCTCAACTTATTACAGTGGCGTGCCGGCAGGATGGTGTCCTGAAGAACCCGGGACACGACCTTACAAGGAACCAGGTGGGTGAGTACCGGGCCGAAGTTTCGGGCAGGAGTGCGCCGGGGGTCAAGAAGGACGGTGCAGGCTCTGCTCCACGAGCATAACCGAGGCTAACAACCCATCTTGTGGAGAAAGTAGAGGGACCCACAGGCGTGGGCTGGCCTCTGGGGAACACACACGAGTAGCTCAGTATGCTCTCCTGGGCAGGAAAGCCGAGCCACCCATCGACCAAGGTCCCTGTTAATGATGGGTTATCCCCAGGCCAGCAGGTAAAAGAAATATTAAACTGGGAGTTTAACCTAAGTAAAGGGTTGTCAGAGCAGGCTATGGCTCTCTGGCAACAGGTGGGGCAGTGGCTACGGCCATTTGAATTAAACCCCTTACAAATAGTACAGCAAGTGGCCTGTTTTTTGCTGTTACAACACCTACCCCAGGACTTTGCCCAGCCGCCTGGGGCTGAATTTCATTCAATGGACGAGCTACTACAGCTCCTAAAAACACCAAGGCCGGCTGTGAAACCTGGGAGGGCAGAACAGCTGCTTTGTGGACTACCCGGAGTTATGTCCCACTGAAGCAGTCCCCTCCACGCAATCCAGAGCTTGTTCGGAAGTCGCCGGACCGCCTGGCTCGACCTGTCGGGAATAAGGCGGACTGTAGGGGACAAGGGCGGGTTGTTTGTGTGCCTTTAGCAATCCCCTGGCAGACAAACATACGGGAGCTTCTAGTGAATGGACACAAAGTAACAGCCCTATTTGATTCCGCAGTAACGGTCTGTCGTTGCTCGCTTGCTTTGTGCTACGCGAACAATGGATTAAAACAAAGACCAGTATCACATGTATACATGGAGATATCCGCGACGTATAAAACCGCCCGTGTTACGTATGTCTCGGAGGAACCCTTCGACTACTTACGGCGTGCACCGGATCCTCTGTTTCCCGTAATCCTCGGGCGGGACTGGTCTAATAGCAACAGTGGTAGCCTAAAAAGTATTCCCCGGAAAACTTATGGCCTCGTTATAGATGACAAAGACTCATCTCAAGCTGCTTCCACACCGTGTAATCAGCCGACAGGGAGTGGGGCGGAAGGCCAAGAGAATGACAAAGGCACTCCCGGACTGTCACAGGCTGCTACGTCATCCACCAGCGCCCGCAGCGAGGGAGGAATCTCCGCCTTGAGGTCAGACCGGACCCACTCTCTGAATTGCACTTTCAGTTTAAAGCAACTCCGCTTCTTTCAAGAGAGAACAGTGGAATGACGACTCTCTGAAACACACAAAGAATGCAGTGGTCCTCGTTAACGGCCAATGCACTCATCAGCCCATGCCACAGGAACCTCACTTTGTCATTGATAATGATTTGTTGTATCGGGTCGCTGAACATGAGGGGAAGGTCCGAAGTTGTTGCTAGTCCCGAACCTACCGGGCGGCAGGTCTGCGAGTTAGCACACTCCCACCTTCTTGGGGCCATCTTGGCTCCGGCAAAACACTAGAGCTAATTAAACTCCGCTTTTTTGGCCGGGATTAACGAGGAGGTTCGCGCTTGCCGCCTCCCCTGTCCGGAGTGTCAACTGCGGCAAATTCCTAGGAGGGACCGTGCTCCTCTGGTTCCCTTTGACAGGATTGGGGTCGATACAGTAGGACCCCTAGAACCCTCAGCCCGAGGATATAAATATATACTCGTCCTCGTGGATTATGCAACCCGATTCCCAGAAGCCGTTCCATTGCGCCGGCTACTACAAAAATATTGCACGGAACTAGTAGGAGTCTTTGCGCGGTGGGCATTCCTAGAGAAGTCCTGACGGACCAAGGAACGCCTTTACCTCGAAACGCTCAAGGAGACTGCCAAATTACTGAAAATAAAGCATTTAAAGACCTCGTGTATCATCCTCAAACCGATGGGCTAGTGGAGAGATTTAACCAAACTCTCAAGCAAATGCTACGTAAGGTAGTCAGCAAGGATGGGAGGAATTGAGACCAACTCCTCCCCCTTGTCCTCTTTGCCTACCGGGAAGTTCCTCAAGCCTCTACGGGTTTCTCTCCGTTTGAATTATTGTACGGAAGACAACCCCAGGGATTATTAGATATTTTAAAAGAGGGTTGGGAAGGGGAGGCACAACCCTCCACTAATATTTTGGAATATATTGCCCAATTGCATGATAGATTTGATGCAATTAGACCGATTCAAAAAGTCATATAGAGGAGGCACAATCAGCACAGGCCCGCCTTTATGACCGTGGCACGACTCTCCGGGAGTTCCAACCGGGGGATCGCGTCATGGTGTTGGTACCTACTTCTCACTCTAAACTGCTCGCATGGATTGGCTAGGCCCCTACGAAATTAAGGAGAGGAAGGGATCGTCGACTATTTGGTGAAACAGCCCAATCGCCGACCAGCTGAGCGAAAGTGTATCATGTAAACTTGCTGAAACCGTGGAAGGAGAGGGATCCCGATCCTTCCTCCGACAGCCCTGCTGTCTCTTCTCTGAAGTAAGTTCCCTTAATTCGGGCGCAGCAGCTATCTCCCAGACAGAAAAGGAGCTTGAGGCAGCTATCCGCTCCGGCCCCAGAGGTGGTAAGTGAGCAGCCAGGTCGGACCTCTCTGATTGCGCACGACATATTGACTGACCCGGGGGTGATCGTCCGTGAGCGACCCTACAGACTCCCGGAGGCAAAACGCTGAAGTGGAACTGGAAATCAAGCTTAATGCTGGAACTAGGAGTAATCGAGGAAAGTAGTAGTCCCTGGTCCAGTCCCATCGCCTTGATTGCTAAGCCTGACGGCAGTTGGAGGTTTTGCAATGACTTCCGCCGGCTCAACCAAGTTTCCCGATTTGATGCTTATCCCATGCCTCGCGTGGATGATCTCCTCGAGACTGGGACCAGCCAAATTCTTGACTACACTTGACATGACAAAAGGGTACTGGCAGGTTCCTTTAACGGAGTCCGCGAAGGAAAAGACCGCGTTTAGCACTCCTAGCGGACACTGGCAGTATCGTGTCCTTCCATTCGGTTACACGGGCGCTGCGACTTTTCAGCGCCTGGTGGACAAAGTGCTCCGCCCCATAACTCGCTCTATGTTGCCTATCTGGATGACGCCGCATCTATTCCAGCACCTGGAAGGAACACATACAGCAGGTCACAGCAGTATTACGGACATTAGCGGAGGCCGGGCTTCGGATCAACCCCAAGAAATGTTTCTTCGGGTTGCAAGAAGCCAAATATTTGGGCTACCTAGTGGGCCGGGGTACTGTGAGACCACAGTGTTCCAAGTTGCAAGTTATACTGGCCTGGCCCGTCCCGAAACCAAGCTGCAGGTCCAATCCTTTCTCGGTTTAGCGGGTACTACCGGGCGGTTTGTGCCTCGCTTCTCCGAGAGAGCGCGCCTTGACCGATTTGACAAAGAAAAGAGCTCCTAATACGGTGGTATGGTCTGATAAAGCGGGGCTGCATTCAGTGACTTAAAAGGGCTCTGACTTCAGCACCTATCTTAATCTCCCCTAACTTCTCTCTCTTTTTTCCTTCCAGACGGACGCTTCGGACACAGGCTTGGGAGCCGTGTTGAGCCAAAGCGTCGACGGTGTTGAACACCCCGTTATGTACCTGAGCCGGAAACTGTTGGACAGGGAGACCAGGTACACGGCG
>NW_024382952.1:0-15942 GCF_016835505.1 Polypterus senegalus | reverse complement strand
TAAATCTTGTAATAAAATTTATTTTCCCCAATAATGCATCATCACATCTTGGTTTGTATTTTTAAACATTGCATATTCATTTCTGTTAATTAGCTGTCCTGCTGTGAGATATTAAGGGTGTAAGATGGGTGTTCTTAGCAGTGGACTGACATCTCTTTACAGGCCGGCTCTTTTCAGCCCCCTGCCTTCCTTCAGACACTGGATTAATGTATTTATATATGAAATATATATAATTTTCCAC
This sequence comes from Polypterus senegalus, assembly GCF_016835505.1. Lineage (NCBI taxonomy): Eukaryota > Metazoa > Chordata > Cladistia > Polypteriformes > Polypteridae > Polypterus > Polypterus senegalus. The sequence goes on along the minus strand of NW_024382952.1, from coordinate 15,701 downwards.
TCACGTTAAGATGTGAAGGATTCCTTGTTTTAAATGATGCTGGGAATTACTCTGGCACCTTGTGATGATTGAAAAAATATAGACAGCTAATGAAGGCATTCTGTGTGCATGAAATCATTTTTTTCAATTCATACCTTGAAGCACTTTGCTTTGAAGCCTTTTGAATGAGATGCTCACGCTTAAAACTGCTGATATATCACTATTTAGCCCTCTCCCATAAACAAAATGTAGTCAGAAAATACTTAACTTTGACACTAACAGCATGACTCATGTAAAGACTACAGCTTTAAGGTAAATGGGACTGACATCAAAAAAAATCAAATATCAGACTACACAAGCAAAGTTTCCAATTTAGCATGCTCTGAAAACGAGGATTAAAAGGAAATGAAAGTACAAGACAAGGTCCTCTTAACTGATGATCAGAAATTCTAAAAGCGGGCAGTATGTGGTTGTGAAGAACAGGATCTAATACGGGGTCCTCAATCACCGTCCTGGAGGGCCACAGTGGCTGCAGGGTTTTTGCTCCAACCCAGTTGCTGAATAAGAAGCACTTATTGCTCAAGTAACACTTCTGCTTTATTTTCCTTGTCTCGCTCATTAAGATTTTGAAGCCTTATTGCTTATTTTAGTCTTAAACAGCTGTAGTCTTGGTTTTTAATCGCTCCTAATCAATAATAACATGCAAATGACAAAAGAGACCAGCATTTCTCCATTTAGCTTGTTACCATTTACAATTATTGTCTATTTATCATGCACTTTTGGGGTTTTTAATTAAATACTTGGAAAAAAGAAGAGAAAAAAGTAATGGACTTAGAATTATTCACCCATTTTAGCCTTCATGTTATTTGGAGTATATCCTTAGAAAGGGCAAGAAAATCTAGAATATTAGGAATTACCTAACATAGCTGATAAAAACACTAACAAGCCATGAAATTAAATTATTGGAAATAGTTGCTTTCTAACTAAGCAACTGGGTTAGAACTAAAACCTGCAGCCCTCCCGGTTTGTGATTGAGGGGACCTGATCTAATATAATACACCAAGTGACGTTTTATTAAATACACTAAATACATTAAATACAATATAAATAATGGTGAATTGGTCCATCATTTGTTGTCAGATCTGGTTGAATTCCAAGGCATTGATTTAGCAAAGTGTTCAGAATGAACCACAGACAGCGTACTTTCATGTGAGTGCAAAATGTTGTGGAAATTAGAAGGTGGTGGTCTTTGCAACCTCACGTCACTAATATTGAGTTGAATCAACACATTGTGGCTGGGATTTCTACCGCATTATACTTTTATCTACCATGATGTTTCTGGAGTCATTCCAAGACTGGTATTCAATATCATGTCACTGAAAAAATACAATCGCTACAGGGTATGCTGCTGTTAAGCTATGTATATGTTTTGGCACTAATGCTCAGGTATTCTCTGGCGCTTAGAGTTCATATTGTTGATTTTTTATCCTCTCCGGTGGTGTTTCAATATTTCCACTCATCTGAATAAACTGACATGATTCAACAGATCAGGTATTGTTTAAAATCTGTGTAGTGTACAGAGTTCATGTTTTCTTATCCCAATGAAACCACTGCTTCTTGTTTTTACTATAACTTTGTTAGCCTATCAGCCGCCATACCTATTTTGCAACACGTCCTGAGCACATTTCTCTCTGATCTGAATTGTTTATCTCATTGTAGTTACCCTCTTGACACACATCCACAGTGAACATCCCAGCAAAGAAGCTGTTCCTGATGCACTCGTGCTGGGATGTCTGACATTTCTTAGCAAAGTTATTTATATCTCACATATTCATTTGGCCAACTGAATTCACACATTACCATTTGTAGCAACCTACGCGCTTTAAATATAATTTATTACAGCCATACATATAGCAGGCATTTAAAGGCATGTAGCAAATGATTTGGTCATTAACAATTAATCTAAAATATACTATTTAGTAAGCTGGATGTGTAGTCAGGATAACTTCAGGAAGAAAAGCATTGTGCATGACATAGACAGGTCTAGGCAGACACTTTGTAAACAAAAAGAACAAACTTCAAGTCACCATACATTCTATATAAAATGTTGTCTCATCTGTTTGAGGTTTAAAACTTTAGAATTTCATAAGCTTCTGCACTGATTATAAACTGATAGCTACATTTTAAGAAAACAGAATTTGCTAATTTTGCTGGTAAATAAAAGTTGACAAAAAATTGCAATGTTGAAGGTAGGCAATATATTTCCTTGGATATATAGTCCTAAGACTTATAGGAAATATTCTGTGAAAACAGAATAATACCAGAGAAACAAATAAAGGTTTGGGACCCAGTCCGTGTACTGTATAGGTCTTGAGGATAGATATCTTGTAACATTAACAAAGATATTTTTTGCATAATACAGTGGATTTTTATATGTGACATACAGGAAATGACAATGATAATTGACAGTGATGTTGAAATGGTGAGCCAGATGTGATAAGATGGGTTGGAGGTGGAAGTAAGGTCATCTGGGGTGAGCCAGGTAGGTGAGAATCATCTAATTGAGAGTATCTTTGGTACTGTTTCTTGGATGGACTTTGAACGGAGTTTTAAGATACAGTAAGTCTTTTAATGGCCGTCCGTTTTCCTGGATAAGAGAGGCATTAGCGATAAGCGTCAAATCTCCCTGGTTTGTTGTATTCACACTCGCTCGAGCTTGTTGGCTAACCCTATTTCTGCGTGTGTGACAATATACAGTAGTTTAGAGGGTCCTGTAAAGTTAGAGACGGAACAATTGGCTGATGGGTACAGTAGAGGATGTGGTCAACAACAACAACAAATTTATTTATATAGCACATTTTCATACAAACAGTAGCTCAAAGTGCTTTACATATTAAAGAATAGAAAAATGAAAGACATAATTATAAAAATAAATCAACATTAACATCGAATAAAGTAAGGTTCAATGGCCAGGGGACAGAAAAACAAAAACTCCAGCGGCTGGAGAAAAAATAAATGTAGTTGAAGATTTTGGTGTCATTTATATTACATTGATTAGCCTGCTTTAAAAGTCATTACACATAATACATTTGATAATATTATTTCATAAAGTAAATAAATAAAAACAGAATTATTAGATTTTTTTATTCATGCTAATCATTTAAAAGCATAATTATATTTACAATAGCAATTCTTAATTTAATAGTTTTTGCATATATCATATCAAATATTTTTTAATTTATTTTACATGCTTTGTTTCTTGGATCCTCCCTGTGTGAACTTTGCATGTTTTCCTGTGTCTAAGTGGTATTCCTCAGTTTCCTCCCATTGTCCAAGGACATTCAGAGGTCCGGTGAATTGGTAACACTAAATTGTCCCTAGTGTGTGTTTGGTGTGTGTTGCACAGGTGTGTTTGTCCTCGATGGTATGAAAAGGGCCATTTTCGTTGCTGGAAAATCACTGCAAAAATGAAGACAAAGGAGCATTCTGCTGATGTGAGAAACAAAGTCATTCAAATGCACAAAGCAGGAAAGGGCTACAAAAAATATCTAAAATGTCCCGTTGCACACTGTTGGATCCATGATCAGAAAGTGGAAGGTTCATCACAGCACCTAATCTCTTACTAGTACCGACCGTCCCCCAAAACTAAACATCAGAGCGAGACATTGAGTGGAGAGGAGGCGACTAAAACCCAACCTTCACTCACAGAAATCTTCAATGCTCTTTGGCTGAAGCTGGAGTGAAGTGAGGGTCCAAAATTTTAAAGAGTTCCCCATAAACAGGCCTCTATTGAAGGTACAAAGAAAGAAGCATTACTTATGAAGGTCCACATAAAAGCATGTATGGCATTTGCTGCAAAGCATGGAAAAGACCCCAGTTAAGATGTGGAAGAAGGTTTTGTGGTCAGATGAGACCAAACAGAACTTTGGCCAGACTTAAAGAGGTATGTGTGGTGTAAAACTAACACTGCCCGTGCCTCAAGAAACACCTACAGTAAATATGGTGATGCAGCATCAGGCTAGGGTATGCTTTTAATGTGCTGGGACTGGAAATCTTGTCAGAGTTGAAGGAATGATGGATGGACACAAAACGCACAATATTGCAGTAGGACTCGTTATAGTCTGCTATGAACCTACGGCTTGGTAGAGATTCATCTTTCAACATGACAATGACCCAATGTGACACTGAATGGCTCATAAACAGTAAGTTGAATGTTTTGGAGTCATTGCCTGATCTTAACCCTTTTGAAAATCGTAGCACTATTTGAAAACTGCTGTCCAAGGCAATATCCACAAACCTAGAGAATTTCTAGAAATTCTGCTAATAAGAACAAGTTAGAATTATTCCTGAACAATATGTAAACTAGAACATATTTACATACCCAAAAGAATTAAGGCTGTTATGGCAGCACACATGTTCTCAACAAAGTAATCACGTGTAGGGATTGAATACTTAGGCAAACACTAACTTCTGAGATTTTCTTCTTCAGTTAAATATCTACAGAAAATGGTTTATTTTGACTTTGGTAGTGTATTGTTACAGCATGAGAGTTCACATTAAAAATACTGAATAGATAAATATGTGTAGAAATCTTTTGTCATGCAGAAAAGTATGATGAGTTTCAAGGATTGAATACTTTTGCATGCCACTGTATTATATCTGTACCTGTGCAGCTAATTAAAGATAAAGGTATACAGACATACTTTCCAAATTATGACTAAAAGTGTTTAGGTGTCGCTTTAAAACCACATTTATTGAAATATTGTTATTAAAAAATTAAAAATTAAAATTAAGAGCAGGTAACATTGTTTACATTAATCTTTTATCTTGGTGTTGTTGACAGTCTTAGCCCTTTGTTGTGCAATGGACCATACTAGTGCACCTGGAGAAACACCACACAGAAAACAGGAAGAACATGAGAATTCCAGACAGGCTGAGTCTGGGATGGGAGTTTAAACCAGGACCCCAGAGCTGTTAGACACCAGAGCTAACCCTTATGCCATCATAAAATTTTACTTCTATCATGCAGCAAAACTGAAATAAACTATTTTCTGGAAAATAAATCCTTCAACTGAAAACACAAGAGGAACCAAAACTTTCAGAAATAAAAATGTAAATTTCTACACAATACCCACCTATTTCCTGAAATATAGGACAAGAAAATCAGTAGTTACACGCATGCTATAGGTTTCCTCCGAATAAAGAGAAAGTATTAAAAAATGGTTTGTTACAAGAAACACTTGAGGGTTCCAATTAAGTAATAAACTGCTGTCTCCCAATATTTGGATGAAGTATGTGAAATATATACTTTTATACATGATATGGTTTTTGTCTACATTATGACATGAAGAATAAAAAATAGTGTGGTGGCTTTTAACTATAATATACAAGTAATGAACGGAATGAACAAATGAATGAACCGCCATCTGGCTGGATGGATAGAGAGTTAGATGGATGGATGAAAATATTCCACTAATTTTTAATACTGGAAGCTATAATTCTCTGACTGCTTCTCAAAATCTAGACAAACTTCTATAAGCAAATATGATTTATTCATGTAAAGCTTTCATTTTAAACACTGTGCTCTAAAGAGACCCATTTTTCAGCATTTAAAATAACTATATATTGTACAACTGTCTGACCATCTTTTTAAGCTGTCTTCTTAACATTCTCAAATCTAAACAACCAAAGAAAAATAAAATTAAATTTCATATTGGAAGAGTACATACTGTATTCTTCATTAGATATTATCAGGAGGCTTAAATACAGTATATACAAGGAACAACTTAGAAATAGATAAAGTTGTGTTAGCAGATAGAAAATTTAAAGAATACATAAAACTAAATTTAGTTAATACAGTAAGTGATGGGCAGTACGTGTGGCACAGTGGTAGCACTTCTGCCTTGCAGTAAGGAGACCTGGGTCCGCTTCGGTCCTCCTGCATGGAGTTTACATGTTCTTCCTGTCTGCATGGGTTTCCTTCGGTGCTCTTTCCTCCCACAATCCAAAGACATGCAGGTTAGGTCCATTGGTGATCCTTAATGTGTGTGTGTGTGTGAATTGCAGTGGGCTAGCACCCTGCCTGGGGATTTGTTCCTGCCTGTGCCCTGCGTTGGCTGGGATTGACTCTAGCAGACCCCCGTGACCCTGTGTTAGGATATAGTGGGTTGGAAAATGACTGACTGATAGTAAGTGATGTGTGACGCTAGTAGTACTAAATTTCACCGTGCTTATCCAGTTAAGTGGGAGCTCAATGTATAAGAAGACTGCCAAATGAAATCAATAATAAGAAGACAAAGTCATGGAGAGCTGGGGTCTTAGACCTGTGGCTTACAGCAAAACCCTCCCATCTACTTAGAAAAGTTGTACAACAGTCAGGATCATGTTCTTTGACTTTTCAGTGCTTTTGACACCATTTTGCCTCAGGAGCTGGTGAAAAGGCTTTGAATCGTGATGTCCCACAATCTACTGAATCATGGACTACCTGAACAACAGACAGCAGCTTGTGAGGCTCAGGGACTATGTGGCAGAAGTTGTGGTGAGTAATGCTGGAGGACCTCAGAGAACTATCCTGTCTACCTCCTGTTCACCCACTCACAATCAACTTCCTACACAATGCACCACATGCCATCTACAAAATGTTTTAGATGACTCTTCCATCACAGGTTGCATTAATAATGGAAACAAGTCAGAGTACAGAAAAGTTGTGAGAACTTTGTCTTGTGGTAAAAGGAAAAAAACTTGCAACTCAACATCAGCAATACATTGGTGTGCCAAGAAGCCCCTGTGACCAATCACCATTCGGGGAGGACATGGAAGTGGTGCAGAGCTACAAGTACCTAGGGGCTCACATGAAAACAAATCAGATTGGTCTGACAACACAGTGATGCTGGACAAGAAGAGCCAGAGCAGACTTGACTTCCTAAGGAGACTCAGGGCTTTAAATGTGTTCAGCAAGCTGCTTGAAATGTTCTACCAGTCCATAGTAGCCAGTGTGGTGTTCTATGCTGCAGTCTTCAGGGGACACAACCTCAGCTCAAAAAGCACAATGCCTGAACAAACTTATTAGGAAAACCTGGTCCATCAGTGAGAGCCCTGGACACACTGGAAGCTGTGTAGAAAGAGAATTGGATCTCACTCATGAAATCCCATCCATCCCCTACATAAGGTACTCTCTTGATCACTTTATGTATAGGCCCATTTCACTACAGTTGCAGAAGCGCTCTGGGGTCTTTCTGATCACTGCTATCAAGCATTTTAGTAAGCTTTCTTTCCGATGTATTTGTTAAGTTAATTTTGAAATACCCTTTGAAATATCTGCACATATTTATTTATTTGTTTATTTTTTCACGTATAGATAGATAGATAGAGATAGATAGATACTTTTATTAATCCCAAGGGAAATTCACATAATCCAGCAGCGTATACTGGATGCAAAGAAACAATATTAAATTAAATAGTAATAAAATGAAAAAATAAAAATAAAAAGAAGACAACTTTGGTAATGTTAGCATTTACTCCCTGGGTGAATTGAAGAGTCGCATAGGTGGGGAGGAGACGATCTCTCATCTAGTCAAGTGGAGCAAGACAGTGACAAAGTCGTCACTGAAGCTACTCTCTGCCTGGAGATGACACTGTTCAGTGGATACAGTGGATTCTTCATGATTGCAGAGTATGCTTAGTGCGCCTCGCTCTGCCAGATGTAACTGTCCAACTTTACTCCTACAACAGAGCCTGCCTTCTTAACAAGTTTGTCCAGGCGTAGGCGTCCTTCATCTTTATGCTGCCTCCCAGCACACACAGCTAGAAGAGGGCACTTCGCCACGAACCTGGTAGAACATCTGCAGCATCTTATTGCAGATGTTGAAGGATCTAACCTTCTCAGAAGTATAGTCTGCTCTGACCTTTCTTACATAGAGCATCAGTATTGGCAGTCCAGTCCAATTTGTCATCCAGTTGCACTCCCAGATATTTATAGGTCTGCACCCTCTGCACACAGTCACCTCTGATGATCACAGGGTCCATGAGGGCTTGGCCTCTAAAATCCACCACCAGCTCCTTGGTTTTGCTGGGTTAGATGATAAGTGGTTTGAGTCGCACCATTACAAAGTCTTTGATTAGCTTCCTGTACCTCCTCCTCCTGCCCACCCTGATGCAGCCCACAATAGCAGTGTCATCAGCAAACTTTGCACGTGGCAGGACTCGAGTCATATTGGAAATCTGATGTATATAGATTGAACAGGACGAGAAAGTACAGTCCCCTGTGGCGTCTCTGTATTGCTGAACACAATGTCAGACCTGCAGTTCCAGACGCACTTATTGGGTCTGTCTGTAAGATAATGTATTATCTGTTATGTGAATCTGTAGTTTTGTTTTCTATGTTTCTGCTACTGTATGCATCTGAATTTTCTCTTGGGATTAATACAGTTTTTCTGATTTGATCTATCTAATCCAGACACACTTACATTTTCACCCACACCTTGGGCCTCATGTATAACAATGTGTGTAGAATTCCACTAATTTATGGGCTATAAAAGTGATAAATTGCGCCTTTCAGAAAAAAAAGTCGTAACCCTTCCCACCACTTCGCTTTATAAACCCGTCAGCATGAAATGAACACAGTCCCCCTGCCTCCCCCCCCCAACTCATTCCATAACTTTACATAATTACAAGTCGATAAAATCACCTTCTTTTCTGGGGTTTAAAAAGTAATAAAAACAGGGAAAAGAATTTCGGGCCTGAAAAGGTGGGAAGGGAAAAAATGTAAATCTGGAAACTTAAAAAAAAAAGGGGATTTCAGGGATCAGATGGTAAAAACCCCGAAGGTTAAAAAAATTTAACCCAAAAAAAAAAGTGTTTGGGATATCAAAGTCACTGAAAAATGCGGGGGCGGACCAGGGGGGAGGGGGTGTGGGGGGAAATGGGAAAAAAAGGGCTAAACCAATTTAAATCCCCCAGGATCTATTCCAGTAATACCCCAAATACGGTTCCAAATCATGAAAAGAAAGGGATCCATTTGATAAAAAGGGTTTTTTTTCATTAGGGGGGCATGTCCTTTTATAATAGAAAAATATTTCAAAAACCTTTATGGGGTTGTCCCCAGTAAATTTCCAGTTTTCCCAAAACCCAGTCCCTTCTTTCTTCCAATCCAGATTTTTCAGTTACAAAAATTTTGGGGACCGTTCCACTGGATTTGTGATCAGCCCACAGTCAATAATGAAAAAAATCACCTGAACTGATGGGGGTTTTCCCAAAGGAAAAGCAAGGTGACCAAAACTTTTTAAAAGGGGTGGAAAGACATGGGGGACCACAATCAGGTTTGCCATTTTTTGCGTGAGATGTGAACCCAAGAGCAGCCCCTCAACAACAGCATGTTGTCTACAGCGTTTTGGGAGGGGCCCTTTCCACCGGGGGTGATCCCAAATGGTTTATTCTAGCCAAACCCAGGTTCCTAATGGAATGGGGGTCCTTTGATAAAGGACTAATTCCCGGCCTATTCAATTTGGACCCCCCGAAAGCCGGGAACCTGTAAGACTGGAAAAAAGATTTTTTCCCCAAGTTGCGTGTAACTTCCCTTTGACCCCGGGCGGGCCACCCATCAAATTTTCGGGCGAAGCCCTCTGCCAAGGTTTTTTTTCCCAACCCCATCAAGGCCAGAGGCGACATCAGGCAAGTTTTTTTTTCAATTTTGAAAAGATTTTTTGGGCCCAAAAATTGGGTTTTTTGAAAAATGATGCACATTTAAAGGAAGGTGGTTATTCATTTATAAGGGAATTTAGGGGGGTGCCATTATCAGTTTTGTAATTTCTGGGGTGATCGGAATGATTTCCTTTATAAAAGCTTTTCCCGGGTTTTGGCATCTGCATTTTTGGGAAGGGGAAAGCTTCCACCAGGGGGAGAACCTAACAGTTACCAAACAGTATGGTCCCGATTTTAATTCAAAAAAGCCCATTTGGGTGTTTGGAATTAGGTTGGGGTTGGCGGGACTTACCTGGGTGCCTTTCCTACATTAAATTTTTGAAAAACGCACCTCCTCTCATATGTAGAAACCTACAGCCCCCAATTTTTTTTAAACATCTTGAACCATGGCGTTTTTTTCCAGAGGTCTAGGAAAAGGGCAATTTTCCATACCTAAAAAGAAGTTTTGGAAGGAAAGGTTTTTTAGTTTGCTTATGATCAGCTTTTAGAAGGACCCTTTGGCCCATTTTTTTCTCTGTCTCCTGGCTGCATTCAAAGAAATAATTTGATTTCAGTGCCCTTTTTCCTTTGGAATAAAAGTTTGGGTGTGTTTTTTGCACCCCTTTTTTAAAAAAGATCAGCTAATTTGTTTCTTTTACTGACAGGATCCTTTTTTCCTATAGTTGACATTTAATGATTTTTGATGGTTTTTGGGCCCTCTAAGGGGATTTTTTTTAGGTTTTTGTGCAAGGGCCCCAGTCGGTTTTGAACCCTGGGTTTCCTAATGCCCCAGATTGGCAGACTCAAAAGCATATCTAGAATCAGTATAGATAGTTAAAATTTTTTCCCTCTAAAATGACGCTGGGTGGGCTTAATTTGGCCCTGGTTTAAACTTGAAGAAATTGGGTTTGTTTCCCCGCTGGTGGTACCGCCATGGGGGGAAGGGTTTCCTTTTTCCAAATAAAAAAATCCATCAAATATCTTCCTGAACCGAGGTCTGGTCTAGGTTTTTAACCTTGTTTTTTCCCAATCATGACGTTGGGGGGCCCCTTTTGATTTTCATTTGGGAAGCAATGTAGCTGGATTTGGGGAGCCCCTTTTCATGTAATTTTGACAACTAAGGTATTTTTTTTGGGGGTTTTTTCCCCTAGATAGTGAGTTTGGGGTTTAACCTGTACAAAATGGAGGAGCGTGGGGACTTTTACCACTGGGGGCTCATGAGATTATATCTGTACGGCTAACGGCCTCTTTGGGGTACTACAGCTCAAGACCGTTGGGGAAGTCCCCCCGGGTCCAATTTTCAAAAAAAAAAGGGTTTTTTTCTCCAGTTTTGAAAAATGTTTCATATACCCCCCTTTTCCCCAAAAACAAAAGGGAATGGGAGATATAAAAGCCCCAAGCATGCCAGGGGGCTTTTTTTTTTTTTTTTAATTTAAATAGAGCCTTCCCGATTTTTCCATGCCACCTGACCAAAAAGGGAGACGGTTTCAAAAGCTGTGCTGTTTCTTGGGTTTAAAACCCCTTGCGGGCAGTATCCTATACGCCTAACCCTTTTTTTAACAGGTTTTGGGTTGGAAGTTTTGTGTTTTATCGGTTTTCCCTAGGGAGAGGCCTTTTTTCCAAAAAAGTATGCCTAAATTTTTTACAGTTGTTTGAATTAATGCATTTTTTTTAGAAACTTTGTGCCTTTTTCCAAATAATAACAATTGCGGTTTCTGCACAATCTGTTTCCCTAGTACTACACAACAGTCCACATACTGTATCAATAATGTTTTTTCCCGAAAACCCTTTTTAAATTTGGAAAAGACTTACCCAAACGGGCTACAATATTCCTGAGGCAAAACGGTCCATTCCGGAGTTTTGAAATAAAGGCAAACCAGAATTGAAATTGGGGTGAAAAGGGAAATACAACTTGCGTTAGAAAAGTTAACAGGAAATAACAGGAGACGGGGTATGAGAAAGAATAGTGGAAGGTTGGTAAAAAAGGTGCCCAGGAAAAACTCAGAATTTCGGTAAGATCTTAAAAAACCCCATGAACGAAAAACCAAACAGGAAAACGGGGGTTATAGATGAATTTGTGTGCCCACTTTCAGGTGGCGGCGGAATCCCACCTCTTCTGGAGACAGAGGCCGGGGGGGAAATTTTTAAAAAAGTGGCTCACTTTTCCACTTCCATAATCTTTTTCCCCCTGGGACCATGGGGGAAGGAAAAAACCCAAAATGGGGAGGGGTTTGAAGGGAAAAACAGAAAGGGGACGGCCAATACAATGCTAAAAATCTTTTGAAGCACAAATTTTTTATCAAAAGATCCAAGGTATCAAAAATCGGCAACATGTACCAGTCCCCCCTATTGAAAATTGTTCCCCCAATCCCCCAAATTTTAACTCAGTGAACGGTGCTATAATTGGGTAAAGAAAACATGGGGGAAACCAACCTAAAAAAAAGCTTTTAATTTAAGTGCATGCAGCACAGCGGTTTGGGGAGGAAAAAGAAGGGGTATGAAGGGGCTCCAGTCCTGAAAAAAAAAAAGATTCAACAAGGGGGTCCCTTAGAAGGGAATACTGGGGAGTGCAGTGGAGGTGTTGGGGACCAAAGGGGGAAAAAAATATAAATTTGGGGTTTGAAGGGGGGAGGGGATGTTCAGGGTCCAGGCTAAAAAAGGGGTTAATTGGGGAGGTTTGGAAAAAATTTGGGAAAAAATATAAAACCCTCGTTTGGTTGGAAAAAAAGAGAGGAAGGAGTTTATCCCCCGAACAGTTAAAGGGGGATAAATTTTAACAAAAACGGTGCATCAAAAAGGGAAACCATGAAATGGCTAACCGAAGGGTTTAGACACCAGAAAAAAATTGGGTTTTCCAGAAGCCGAAAAATGTTATGTTGAGGGAGACTAGAAAAACAGTTTTTTATTACAAAGCAAAAAGGATCTTGCCCCCGGGGGAAAAGGGAACTGAAAAGAGTGGCTGGGGGCCCTGTGAAAAGGGAAAATCCCCAGGTTCAGGTAAGGAAGGCGGGGGGGGAATTTTATGGGGGATTGCGAAGTGTCCCATCGTAAAAGGAAGATTTTGTGGTGTTGATCTGGGGGGTGGCTGAGCAGGAGATTTTGGGTTGGGTAAAATAACCCCTCCCCCGCCCCTGTTCGGGAAAAAACCCCTTTCAGCCCCCCCCCTCCTGGGCAGCTCCCCCATAAAATTATTTTTGCCGTTAACTTTGGGTTAAAGGCTGACCCCTTTTTTTGTCGTTCAGCATGCTCCCGGGGGTTTTTTTTTTTTTTTATTTAACTTCATAAAAGGCACTTTCCCCAAAATCGGGCCCTTTATTTTTAATATCCGCCCCACAGAAAAGGGGGAATCCCCGCTTTTTTTCGTGCCGGGGTGTCTGGCCGAATGGTTTTCAACAACCTGAATGCGTTCCCTTCATCTATTTCATTTTTTTTTGTTTGGGGGAAAAGGTGTGGTGCCCTCTTTATATTTTTCAGTATTGCAGTTTTTTGGGGGTTTCCCCTTGGGGAAGAAAAAAGGGCCCCCATTATTTTGTCCCGGGCAATGCCTCATTCCACTGCCATTTTTTAAAAATTTTTGCCCTGATTGAAGTAAAATAAATTGCCCATCTTTCTTGGGCCTTGGGGCCCTCCGGGTTATAAATGTTGTCTGTTTGCACCTGTTCCCCAAATTTCCCCCGATTACCGGCGGAATTCGAACCACCCCTTTCACTCTTGAATATCCCCGTTCGGTGTATCATTACAGTAGTGGGGGTTTCATTTCCTGGGGCAGTGTGGGGTCGTGTTGGGGGGGGGAACCCCCAATTTGGGCATGGTGGGTAAAGGTTTTTAGGGTTTTTTAGGGGTTTTGGCTACGGGAAATGGAAGGCTTTGTGTAATTGAAGGCTCCATGCCCCAAGTGGCGATCTCATATCAGGATCTGTAAAGGGGGGGTCACATTGATTTGTTCATCGAAATATCATAACTGTGGCCCGGGGAACCCGGGACTTGGGGGAATGGGTGTGCGTGGAAGGGGTTGTGGGTAAGTGTTGGGGAAAGAGCACTGGGTATAAAGTTTTTTAATCCCCCTTCTTCCTTCCTTCAGACTGGGGGCCCCCATCAGCCTTCACTTTCTGTAAAATATAAACTTCTTTTTCCTTTCTATTCTTAATCACAACTAAAACTCATTCCGTTTTGTCCTTTAAAATAAGTCTTTTAAATTCCCATCTGTCATACATATCCCTCCGATAAGGCCCTCCATTCAAAACCCTGTGTTTTCCCCGTTTTTTTCTAATTCAAACTAAATTCCTTACTGGCCACCACCCCCATCCTTATTCCACCTCCTACATTCTTTTTAATTTTTCTTTTTTCAAAGGTTTTTTGGGGACCCTTTGATCCCGGCACTAGGACCGGGTCCCCAAAAAAAAATCCTTCTGGGTTTTTACTCTTGGGGACTGTTTATGGGTCTGATTTTTTTCCCATAGGGTGGAGGATCTCAGCAGAAAAGTGTCAGCCCTATAAACCCCCTTCCCCCCCCTTCCGCTCCTATTCCCCCGGGTTACAGCTTCGGTGACCGTTCGTTTATTATCAGAGAATCCTACATCAATACCCGGAGTCCCGGAAAGGGGTTTTTTCCATCCTTCAAGGGGTTTGTATCTAATTGCCTTTTTCTCCGTCCTTAATTTAAACAAAAAGGCCAGGAGATGAAAAAACTGACCTCCCCTTTTTTTAGACACACATTTTAAAAAAGCCCCTTTTACCCCGTTCCTCAAATTTTAAAAGGGGCGGCCACTCCCCTTTTCTAATCCTTTCCCCAGGGGCTAGCTAACATTCCCCGCGTTTTTTCCGGGGTCCCCAAAATTTTTAGCCCCCTTAGCCCCCTAATTTTTTTCCCTACAGTATGCTTTCTTATTCTTTTTTTAATATGTTTTTTTTCCTTTTCCTTTTTTCATTTAAATTCCAGCAACCAGTCAAATAACGGAATCCCCGATCTATCCAGGGCTCCCTCCACCTGCGGGAAAAACCCCTCAATCCCCTTTTGGCTAGGAAGGGCAGGACCAAAAGGAAAAGGGGGCCAATCCCATTTACCGGGTGGGCCATCCGGGGGGTGGTCCCCCCAAGTTTCCCTGGGCCCTGCCCAGGGGGTGCGCTCCGCCCCCGGGGCCAAAAAGTGGACCCAGACCTGACAGCAGGTCCGGGGATAAAGCACTTTATTTTCAAGTCCTGGGAAGGTTTCAGAAAACAGACAAACAAAAAAAGCCCCAGGGCTTTCTGAACCCCCCTGTTTGGGGGGGGTCCAGTTTTATACCCCAGAATGGAATTTTAAAATCTTATAAAAAGTAACAGTCCACCTTAATAAAACAATCCTTGAGCCCCAAACAATGTCCCTTTTCAAAGATTTTTTTTTTTATGGTTTTCAGATGTAAGCTAAGGGAAAAGGGGTAAGAGACTCATTTTGGAATTCAATTGGTCCTTTTCACAAACATTTTCTGTTTGCTAAAAAAAAAGATGCTATTAAAGGTTTTTTAAAACACTTCAGACATAATTAGTACAAAAGGGCAAGAAGTCTTCCATAAAAAGGGGAGTTACAATCAGTGCCATACAGAAAAGGGGTTTTGGGGAAAGAAAAGAAAAAATAGGAACACAAAAAACTTTAATCTAAAATTTCCCCCTTTGATTTATTTTTTTTGTTTTCTACCCTTCCCTTTTTTTTAAAACCCAAAAATAAGCCCCAAAAGGCTCTTTAATAAATATCAGACCGGTATAACTTAGAACACCAATTCTTCAAAACTTTTAAGGAAAATTGGGAAGTCTTTATTTAGCATGTTTAATTATACCATCCATCTATCCCTCCGGGTTTAACCCCCCCAGCAATCTGGCCTGAGGGAGGACCAATTCCTGGGTGGGGGGCCATCATGTACTCTCCCCTGCCCCACATGTTTAATTGTAGCAGATTCAAATAAGATAAAATGTATCTGTATAATGAATATATAATTTTAAACCCTGTCATCAAAAAAGATATCAAATGCACATCCCCAGTATTTGCCCGAGCCAAAGAGAATGCTCTT
>NW_024382951.1:0-29943 GCF_016835505.1 Polypterus senegalus | reverse complement strand
TGAAAGAATCTTCAAGTTTGTTTTGTTTCATCTATTTTCTTGAATGCGGAGTCTCTTGCAAAGGTACTTTGTTTGGCCAAAGCTCACTGTTCTTCAAGAAAAATAAGAACTGAGCCAAGGCAGACCAATTCTCAATTTATTTAACTGAAGCCCAATTAATTTGGCAAGGGCATAGTTCAAGGCAATGTCAAAGATTAGTTGGTTAGTTCAAGGTAGATAAAATTAAAAAATGCAAATTGTTAAGTGGCAAGGTCTATGGTTTTCAACCTAGAGGCAAGGAGTAAAATTGCTGCTAAACTGGCAACACAGAACAATTCATGATGGTGAGCACTGACAATGAGAATACGGAGGCCCAATGAAAAAAGGGTCTGGGCTCCAGAGTAACAACCAAATAAATAAATTAAGAGAGAAAGTGACAGACTTGTACTCAAACAGAAAGGACCACAGGGTAGTACCAGACATTTATAAAAAGGCAGCAGACAAACCAAGTGAACAAGGACAGGAAAGTGGATCAAAGGACATACCCATTAAAAAAACATTTCTGTGTAAAGAAGTAAAGTCTATGAAGTACTTTAAATTGTGTTAACTGGTATTTGCGATTCCTGGAGAAAAATTAAAAATGCCTGAATATATTGTACCAGGAAAGAGGGCAAGCCAGTGGAGAGAGATCAATGGACCAGAGTGAAATCAGAGTGAAATGTTTTAGTATGATTTACAGAATACAGAGTAATGTGCGGACAAAGATTAAAATAGAGTAAATTAAAATGAAATTAACCCTCCTCTATCCTCTATATTTTACTGATCATACACCCTAAGGTTAAGCAGAAGAACAGAAAAGTACATCAGATGAATTTGGAAAGAATTATTAACTAGTTGGTTGGCATTAAAAGTGTAAAAGACAAAAAAAGAAAATGAACATTTTACATAACCTTGTTTCTATATAAAGTAAAAGAAATGTTGCTGTCTTCCATGTTATTTTCAGTAAGTAGAATATAAGACAGGTCTCCCTGAAACTAGGACATGTGATTGTCCACTGAAGGTCTTCATGATATCTTACAGAGAAAGAGAGGAGACTATTGCAGGATGTGTCATATTTCTAAACTGACAAGTGCATTAAACCTTATTTTTTCTTCCACGAAAAAGACTGCCATCTCATTCAAATTTGGTTCTATTATTGTTCTCACCTTTAATGTCTGGATAAATCTGGTGAAGAAAACAGATGGAAGGATGAAGACTATTTTAATATTTCATAAATGAATAAACCCAAACTCAGACTTCATAAATGCTTTTTATGGTTTACATTTTTTTAGATATATTCTAGCTGAAGCCAGCAGCTTGTTAGCCAGATTACTGCTGGGACAGGCATGATGCCTACTGAACTGCAAGAGTAAAATCTCTTTTACCCTGGATTTACGTTTCAAAAGTGCTCACTTAAAAGGCCCCATTGCAGACAGCATGAAATACACACTTTCACGGTGGATGTTCATTAAAATATCTGAAAGTTTGCATAGGGTAGATGTCAGTAGTCTGAGATGGGGGCACCAACTTAAAATAATCAGGCTTATGACCCTTGTTTCAAGGTTTCAGGCAGTCAGGCAAGTACTTGATTTATGAGTTATTTTAAATGGGTAACATGTTGTCAACATCCTCTGCCCATTGGAAAATGACAGAAAGATTGGCATGTTTGTTTAATTTTATTAAACTTATAAATCAAATTAAATTTACAAAAACATACATATCTTAAAATACAATACACTACACTACATTCCAGTCATTTATGTTTAAAATGAAATAAAGTCAAATGTAACACCCCTCATCTACCAGTTCAGAGAGCTATATGAACAGAGGGCTTAATATCAGGTCGTTCATCATATATATTGAGATATCAAGGAGGTTAAGCAGAGGTCCATCATGTTTATTTTACATCTAAATTAACATATTCTTGCCAAATTCTAAAAAAATAGACAGTTGTTCATAGCGAAAATTGGACTTTTCTTCTATTTTTAGGTAATGTAAAACATTACTTTGCCACTTGGTTATGGAGGGTGGGTCAAGATTCTTACAGCCAAGTAAAATAAGTCCATGTGCAAGCTATGTAGATTAGGATATTACAATAGGCACTTTAATTCCATTTAGTGCTAAACTATTAATTATTAAACATCTAGAATTATCTGAATGTTGTGCATGTTCAAAATAAATGGGAAAGCACGGTACATAATTAATGATATCTATCAGTTTGGATCAGTCCTAGATAAGTTGTATATAACTTGATTTCAGATAGGTGCATGCAATGTACAACTTTAAGTTACATTATACTGTACCACGGTTTTCACAGATAAAAAAAAATTATCTTGTCAATTGCCAAATCCCATTTCTGAACTGAGATTCTAACTAAAAGTTCCCGTTCTCATCATTGCTTAAAAGTTTGAAAGTATTTTCAGGGCAGTCAGGGAAATTGCTAGTTAAGATACCTCATCTCCACCATGTAAACAAAATTAAGGAGTCATCATCTTCAAAACCAATTCCAACACCATTTGGTCACAGGACATCATTAAAGCACTTCATAAACTATTACACAGACATTTTTTTTTAAGAATTTAAAGTAGTGAGGAATTCCTTGAGGAACTGAGGGGTTGAAGGAGTAAAGGGTAAAGAGGAGGTGAAGGGTCTCAATGAAACAAAGGGTGAGGTGAAAAAAAAAGAAGTGAAATGTTTATCTAGGCATTACAAGCAAAAAATAGAAAAAATGGATAATAAGATGGATACTATTGGTGCCTATTATGACAGAATGAAATGCATGTTAACACGGTGCAATGATGGGCTGAAACAGACATGAGGGTGAGCACCACAGAAAATTTGGTTAAAATTCTTTAGAATAGATTTATGAATTCTGAAGACAGAGTCACAAGAAAAAATATGAAGAGTACTGTATTTGGAATTCCTGGAGGATTACAATGGGAAAATACTACTAAAAATCACATTATAGTACTTTACTAAAATCCATGGAAATGCTATTAAGGAGGACCTTGAAAAAGAAACTACATTGTACACCTTGTAAAAGCTCTGTCTACAAGGACTTTCTTCATCAAATATGAAATATAAAAATTTGAGAACAACAGAGGTTTGTTATTTGATGAGAGACAGCAAAAAGTGTTTTTTAATAAATGGATTTATATTTTTTCAGAAATTCTTCAACAATCGCCAAAAAGAGAGGCAAGTATATTACTGTTGAGCTGCAAATGCATGGCATAGTTGAACCTTACACTATCATAACATACAACTCACCCCAACGAGGTGAAAAGTATAGACTTAATTTTAAAATTTTAATACGGTTTAATCAAGTACTTGGACAGAGAAAAAACTGGACATACAAAAGTAAGGAATTCAACAGTGATCTGTCAAAAAAACAATGAAAAACTATATTATAATAATTTTAGGTACTAAGCTGCATTATACATTTCACTTACATGTCCTTATTTTCCTTTATTTTAATATATCAGCTGTCTGTGCTTGCTTTGATCCTTTGACTGTTTAGGGCTGAGTACTTCAGAGGGCCAATTTGCCAAATGTTAAATGTTGGGAGAGCCAAGCATAATTTTTGGCTCTCAGCAATCACATGTGAATGAGATGAACACCACCAAATACAATACTGTGTAACATAGGGTGTTTACTAATATAAATATTGAATATTTAATTATTGAAACTACTACTACTACTTTTAGTATTATATTTTTGTTATTATTGATATTTAAATCTAAACAAATCTTTCAAATTTACCTTAGAATGCTATTAAACTGAATAACAATGGTCTACACTATCAGTCCCTTGACACTATATTACTTTTTGTTACATTTGATATAATTACATTTTATACATTTGCTACAATCACTTTTAATTTTAGGAAAATAGAATACATCCAAAGGACCACATGTTAAATAACAAAGTGTTCCCAATATCAGTTAACACTCATTCTTTTATCTTTCCTTCTCTTTTACCTTGTTTATATAGGATACATATTTAACCACCAGTACAGTATTTGTTTTTTAATGAATAAAATTGCACTTACTTGACTTTGCAAGGGCTTTAAAGTTATGTTCATGTGAACTGAGAGCAATTCATAGACACTGATGGAGGTGGGTGCCTTTAAGGGGGGAACAAGTGTTTGTTTTTATTGACTCGTGTAAAAATCTTGATTCAAATGTAGCAAACATTGTTAGAAGAAAAATAGCCAACCTTTTAGCATTTGGGAACTTGACCTGACTCAGTTCTGTTCAAAATTGCACACATCCCACAGATCGAAGCATGTGTTTCAATTCAGATGATTCTTGCAAATCTATCAGTTCCAATTGCAGTGAACCTTCATCAAGTGACACAAGCACCTATTTGGCTTTTGATGCAAACTCTTCTACCATATCAATCGTAAACGGAATCTACGAAAATGGCATCAATTCAGTCAAAGTTGTCACACCTCGCCTCAAAGTTCACTCTTAACTTGTGTAAAAATTCTGTCATTGTTATGGCAATTTGTGCAGATGCCAGGTTATTTATTAAATCATGTAATATTTTGTGTGAGGTTTTTTGTTTGTAGTTTTGACTGCTGTTCTTGTGTAGGATTGTTACTTTAGATTTTGTGTTGGTTCCAGCTCAAAGCAATACTAAACTTAATTAAACAAACTAGATAAAGCATATATGCATGAGTACATTTAGTAAATGACGAACACCCACAAGGCCTCTTGTCAAAACCAACAAGACCAAATTTTATCAAAACAACTGTGTTCATTGCACAACTAAAGACAAGGGAGAGCAATAATAAAAAACCCTTTAGGGCCTGAAATACAGTAACTGGGTACATGGTTGGTAGCTCCATTTTTTTCCTATGCATGTACAAGGTTTTGTGTTGCAATGCAAGGAAAGGGTTTTATCATTGTTCTTTTGGTGCCATCTAGTGGAGTATATTGAAATAAAAAAACAACTGAAAAATAAAAAGCTAATAAAGGCAATTCAAACAAGCACTATTTATATTTATACATATCACATACAGTCATATGAAAAAAGTTTGGGAACCCCTCTCAGCCTGCATAATTTACTCTACTTTCAACAAAAAAGATAACAGTGGTATGTCTTTCATTTCCTAGGAACACTGGGGTGTTTTCCGAACAAAGATTTTTAGTGAAGCAGTATTTAGTTGTATGAAATTAAATCAAATGTGAAAAACTGGCTGTGCAAAAAATTGGGTACCCTTGTAATTTTGCTGATTTGAATGCATGTAACTGCTCAATACTGATTACTTGCAACACCAAATTGTTTGGATTAGCTCATTAAGCCTTGAACTTCATTGAAAGGTGTGTCCAATCATGAGAAAAGGTATTTAAGGTGGTCATTTGCAAGTTGTGCTTCCCTTTGACTCTCCTCTGAAGAGTGACAGCATGGGATCCTCAAAGCAACTCTCAAAAGATCTGAAATCAAAGATTGTTCAGTATCATAGTTTAGGACAGGGGTGTCGAACTCCAGGTCTGGAGGGCCGTAGTAGCTGCAAGTTTTCATTCTAACCCTTTTCTTAATCAGTGACCATTTTTCACTGCTAATTAACTCCTGTTCCCTTCATTTTAATAGGCCTGTTCTTAAGGATTCATTCTTCTGAATTGATTCCTTTCTTCATTAAATGGCAGCCAAACAGAAATGAGGCATGAAACGAGCCAACAGATGACCAGCCAAATTGGGGCTTCAGACTCCAACCAGTTTCACAATGAGAAGCAGATTCTTGCTGTTAATTAACCTCATGATTTCATTCCCTGGACTGTTGGTAGTGATGGGCGGAGTGAAGCCTCATGAAGCATCAAAACGTTTGAAGCAATTGTGTCGGAAATCGTATCAAAACTTCGAAACATTTGACACTCACCTCTCTAGTGACCCCTCCTGGCCAATTTCATTAACATTACACAAACTCATGATCCACTTCAATGACGTCTATTATAACTCTTATTGCTTTTATTTTTTTGCTGCTACAGACTGACAATGAAGAGAAGGGTTTGTCAGCAACTTCTAGTGTCTGATGTCTAAAAAATATATATATATATATATATATATATATATATATATATATATATATATATATATATATAACTAACACCGACAAGCAGAATGCACTATATGATAGCAAGAGTTAAACAAAATAAGACGCCTCACTCATGGATTCCCGGCTCTTTCAATTAGTATTTACTTTTGCACTGTATCATTATAATCGGTCCTGTTATTAGTATTATAATTAACCTTCATCTTTTCTTGAGATCACAAGAAAATGAAGGTTTATCCCTGTACTTTGCCACGATATAGGTAAGCACATTTGAGAAAGAAAAGGTGAAATCCTTAAATCAGTTGTTATTATTCGATCAAGTATTGAAGTATTGAAATATTTAATTTATTAATACTTTACAATATTTTGTGGAGCACGAAAGTAACGAATTAGCTACAAAGAAATGACGCCGTCAATGGCTCAACTAACTAAGGTGGTTGCTTTTCAAATTCTGAGCGTAGTGCTAGCCTGCATTCGATTCGACTTAAAGACTCATCAAAAATAACAATAATAAAAAAAATGATCAGAATTGAAATCTTTTTAACCAATTTGGACTGAATAATTTTGAGAGATACTGTGGAAGGATCGCATAAGAGATCTGTTCGGGAATCATCAAAATCGCCATCAAAATGTGATGTCTATTGCGGATGGCAGCTCACGTATTTACATTAATCCATTTCTATTCATTGCCATTTGACGTCCATGAACCCCTCCATTGAATAAGGCAGTGGTATCAACCTGTGGGGCGCGAAGTAACAAAAAGGGGGCACGAAGATGTGAAAAAAAGAAAACATCTGTTGGAACCAAAACAAATTAACTTAAACTACATTCTGATAATAGAACAATAAATACTGTATAGAGTTAGATAAATGTTGATAAAAGTTAAGTAGGTATAATCAAATATGCATCTACATTTCAAAAAAATGTTAGGGGGGGGCGCAATTAAAACTGTTATGAAAACTCGGGTCGCAAATACTTAAAGGTTGAGAAAAGCTGGAATAAAGTGATAACAAACCCACTGTGGTAGATCAGGTTGAATTTGCTCTGCTGCACCAAACATTCAAAGGTGTCAATCCGGAGCACATCAGAGAGGCTGAGAGACATGGCGCAGATCAGTCGCCGGCACACAGACACACACGGGACACTCCAATGTGAGCAGTGCACATATCAAGGTCAGCATTAAAGATTGAGTGCTGAGGCAACAAAAAGCAGCAGGCTAAACACATCTGGACCTGCTGTTGAAAAAACATTTACTTTTAACAACAGCATCCCTCCCTCATGAACACATCTTCAAGGTCTGGACAGGTGATCAGTAAAAAGTTTTTTGGTCACAGCACAGTGCAATAATAAAACATTTCCTAAAACATATAGTTGTCCAGTCTGTATCATTCCTAAGCAATCTTCCAGTAATAGAGGCGCAATCCCAGTTACTAACACATTAACACTCAAAGTAAGAACACATTCCACCTTATCAATTTAATATTTAAAAATTTAAACCGCTAAACCTGCCATCAACAACTACAAAAACAGTTGAAATCGTTACTCAAATATTTTTTTTGTTATAGACATAAAACAAGATGCACATTTCCATTTAATATATCTTTACTAGTGTTCTCGCCTTGCTTGCTCCCGGTCCCCGCTGGAATTTGCTGTTTAATAAAAAAAAAAAGAAAAAAGAAAATCAGACTCTTTTGGGTCATAATTCACAGTGGGTGGACGTGGGACCCGAACCCACGTATGCTTTATTATGAAGTGGTAACGCTACCGCTGCACCACTACTATTTTCAGGAGGGTGGTATATAATGTATGTTTTTTAATGTATACATGTATGTATGTACTAAAGACGAAAACAATTATATATAGATGTATACTATATGACATACCTTCAGTGTTGCATGAAAACGTTGCATGAAGTGAGAGATGTGTCGTCACCCGTATTGCTAAAGCTCTTCTTTGCAGCATTATGCATTCAACAAGTCGGCGTTTGTATGATGTATAATTTATAATTTTATTATTTGCCATAACGTATTATCGGGCACAATCATTTAACATGTATTGATCATCTACAAAGTTTAATTTCAATGGGAATTCTGTTGAGTTTTTTAACTCTGTTGATGCCATATGTACTTCAAACGGGAGCTCGATGAATAAATAATGAGTCGAAGCTTTGCACAGAGTACTGAGATTGTGTCATGACGGGCTTTGAACGGGGCTCCGAAGCCTCAGACATGCGTACTACTGAGATCATGACGGGACTACTGAAGCCTCAGACATACGCAGTACTGAGATCATGACGAGGCTCCGAAGCCTCAGACATGCGTAGAAATTAAATTGCGTCATGACGGGCTTCGAACAGTGCTCCGAAGCCTCAGACATGCGTACTACTGAGATCATGACGGGGCTCCGAAGCCTCAGACATGCGTAGTACCAAGATTGGATCATGACAGGGCTTCGAGCAGACATGGTCACTGGTTACTGAATCTTTGTGAAGCCTCAGCACACTGAAAGGCATTGACCTCTATATTTTGAGAGTCTGACACTTAACTCTCTAGTTATATTTTGTAATTCGTATTGCCATTACACATTTCAGTTGATATGGTTAAGCTACAATTCAGGTAGTTGCTGAGAATTAATTATTGTTCTTGTGGATTGCTGTGATTTCCTTTGTCTGATACATAATGTCAAAGATATATTGTCATATATCAACTTTATATATATATATATGAAAAGATTAGGTAAATCGTTCAACCTTTTTATGGAACACTTAATTTTGTTCAAAACCGTACGTCATATAGTATATATCTATAAATATAATTTTTTCGTCTTCATTAGGAGAATACAACAATGATATTCTCGTATCAATTAAACCATTTTAACGTGCATATGTCAAACAACATATTTCATCCGCCGCAGTAAGAACAGTAGTAGTAGTAGTTCAGTTGTGCAGAGCTCGTTAATTATCCGGATTAGGTGGTTCAGTGGTGTTGTCGCTCAGGTTCGCGTCGCTGATCCTCCTCTTGTGAAAGTTTTTTTTCTATTCCTCCATTTAACAAGCTTGGATGGATAGAGAGCGAATCAAGCTATCGAGGGAAGTTTGGGCCACCGTAGTCGGGTAGGGGACACATGCCCCTAATTATATTGTGTATGTAGAGTTTCACTGTAAAACATAATAAACTTCATATTTGTGTGTTTCGACCCTGGTGTCGTACTGAATTTGTATTGTAGAAAAACAAACTACTGTCCAGCATGCCTAAATGTGTCTTTTCGTGTCTGATCGCTATACGGCACTTCCAACTTGGGACAATTCACTATAAACAGTTTCAGCCAACCACCGCCTTCTACACATGCAGAACGACAGTGTGAACCTTAATTGTTGCGGCGCAGCATCTTCGTTTCAGTCAGTCATTGTCCTGTTAGACTATTTACTGTTAAGTGCTGCTTGAGCTACCGTTTATAGTACAACAGGTGGCATACGTAGTTCTTAAATCGATATTGAAATGCACACACAAGTCTCCTAAATTATTTATTGAAATACCTACATTTACAGTGTCCGTTTTAGGAAGTCGTAGTTTTTACTTGTTCCCGTTATTAGGAATTATAATTTCTCAGTGTCACATATTATTCGTTACTACTCCTGAGTCCCGTATCATTGAGATTCTGATTTATATTCTGTATAAGGAAACTTTTTAAAAGGAGCGTTGATTAAACTGATTATAGCAGACTTGTCATCTTCTTAAAATGACTTTATTGATTTGATATTGACAATTAATCATAAGGTCAAACATCAAGGAGGATTTGAGTTTGCATGGACTGCGCTGTTTATTTTTTTTCGTGAAATCGTGTCAGTAGAGAGTGTGTCACGTTAACAATGCATTCTGTCCTAAATGACAGCGCAAACGCTTTTTTTATATTTCCTAAAGGCCAATCTGTCTCAATTTGCTCATTAATATATTTTGACAGTGCATTTTAGTGGGAATGATTATAAATATATTACCCATGTTCATTTCGTAGATATGTAACCTTTGGTGAGTATAAATAAAAAGTAACAACACATATAATAGTTATGTTGCATTGTTTATGATTAACAAAATTCATCGTTTATCAGAAATGTTCTACTTATACAGTCGATTTATTCCAATTCTGAAGGTGTACACTGTCGGTATTCTCCATTGCATTTGCCCCCGAGTGTAACGTGTGCCAGTGTAACCGAGGGATGGCAGACGAGCTCACGTAATGGGTGACAAGGAACATTCTCATCCTGATGCCCAGGCTCTTGTCATAAATATTCCCATCTTGTGCTTTTTCTCATTCCTGCAAGTTTACTATTATTATTGAACATGTAGAGGAAATGTGTTTTATTTTATGTCTATGAAAGGAAGGACGGTAAAGCCTTGAATGAAACTGAGTGTTGATGCTTTGGGTAACAAGACAGGTTAAGGAGCAGGGAACATTGAATGTGACATTGACTGCGGGGGATTGTGTAACTGGAAGATGGTTTAAGAATATAGAAACGACAAAAGCTTAGTGTTTCAGTAATTCTATTTACGTCAATTATTTACTCTGTTGTGTTGCACTTCGGAAGATTACTTATTTATCCCCACCCCACCCCCCTCCGCGGCAGCCTTTGATGAGATGAAGTAAAGGATGTTGCTGACAAAGTCCAATGCTTTTTTGAACGTTTGGCTCCAGATGTGTTTATCCAGCTGCTCCTTCTTCTCAGTACTTGAGTGAACCCTTACACAAAATATACTCATCAATTTGTTACAAATTCTTGGTGGACACGATTCCACACCAAGGAAAAAGGTGCCCCATGTATATCGTTCATAACTGTCAGACAAGTACTACTTAACTGTTTTATACAAAATCCTTATTTCAACATATGCGAGCCCTAACTAGGATTTGAACTCGGGTTAGTGTATTTTATCAATATAGCACAGACAACCGCTTTTACGCCTTTTCCAAAGCACTTCAGCAGACTAGTTACTGACCAAATCGACTGCTGACTGCGCAGATATCAATGACGTCATTACGCTAGTGTGCTCAAAATCACGTGACGTGCGCATTTGAAGCAAGCCTCGAAGTAGTGCTTCGATCTCCAGTGCTTCGATAGCTCGACACGGTGTCGAAACCTGAGTATCGAGCGGCCCATCACTACCTGTTGGTGCTTTTATTCTGCCACAGGCTGAGAGATCAGCCTTACTGAGACCTCCACCTTTATTTTCACATATTTTGTGATGGGCACAGGTGAGCTGGTCATATGGATTCTTGTTTTGTGTCCCATTATTGTTTGGCTGCTAATTAAGAAAAAGGAAGCAACTAAGGGGCCTGAGTCAAGGTAATTAAAATTAAGGCAAAAGAAGGAAATTAGCGGCAAATACCGGTCACAAATTAAGAGATGGTTAGAATGAAAACCTGCAGCCACTGCGGCCCTCCAGGACCGGAGTTCGACACCCGTTGTTTAGGGGAAGGCTACAAAAAGCTATCTCAGAGGATTAAACTGTCAGTTTCAACTGTAAGGAATGTAATCAGGAAATGGAAGGCCACAGGCACTTGCTGTTAAACCCAGCAGGTCTGGCAGGCTGAGAAAAATACAGGAGCAGCATATGCGCAGGATTTTGAGAATGATTACAGACAACCCACACATCACCTCCAAAGACCTGCAAGAACATCTTGCTGCAGATGGTGTATCTGTACATCGTTCTACAATTCAGCCCAATTTGCACAAAGAACATCTGTATGGCAGGGTAATGAAAAAGAAGCCATTTCTGCACTCATGCCACAAACAGAGTTGCTTGTTGTATGCAAATGCTCATTTAGACAAGCCAGATTAATTTTGGAACAAAGTGCTTTGGACTGTTGAGACAAAAATTGAGATATTTGATCATAACAAAAAGCACTTTGCTTGGTGGAAGAAGAACACCGCATTCCAGAAAAAACACTTGCTACCCACAGTCAAATTTGGCAGAGGTTTCATCATGCTGTGGGGCTGTGTGGCTAGTTCAGGGACTGGGGCCCTTGTTAAAGTCGAGGGTCGGATAAATTCAACCCAATATCAACAAATTCTTCAGGATAATGTTCAAGCATTAGTCACAAAGTTGAAGTTACGCAGGCGCTGGATATTTCAACAAGACAATGACCCAAAACACAGTTCGAAATCTACAAAGGCATTCATGCAGAGGGTGAAGTACAATGTTCTGGAATGGCCATCACAGTACCCTGACTTGAATATCATTGAAAATCTAATGGATGATTTGAAGCAGGCTGTCCATGCTCGGCAGCCATCAAATATAACTGAACTGGAGAAATTTTGTATGGAAGAATGGTCAAAAATACCTCCATCCAGAATCCAGACCCTCATCAAAGGCTATAGGAGACGTCTAGAGGCTTTTATATTTGCAAAAGGAGGCACAACTAAGTATTGATGTAATAATTTTGTTATGGTGCATATTGCATATTTTCTGTTAATCCAATAAACTTAATGTCACTGCTAAAATACAACTGTTTCCATAATGCATGTCACATATTAAAAGGAAGTTGCTACTTTGAAAGATCAGCCAATGATAAACCAAAATCCAAAGAATTAAGAGGGTTTCCCAAACTTTTTCATATGACTGTGTATATATATATATATATATATATATATATATATATATATATATATATATATATATATATATATTGTAATGGACAGCTGGGTCCCATGCCCGGTTAGGACGACCCTGCTGTATATGTTCCGGGGGAGCAGCCATGGACTTCTCAGTACCTCCCCCGGGACACTTGGTGGCAGCCTCCCTGGTTGATGATGCCTCAGTTTCCTGCAGGGTTTCATGGGAAATGGAGTTCTCCCCAACCCTGTGGGGACCCGGGATGGCCACCAGGGGGTGAGGCAGAGATAGTTAAGCTCAGCTGGTTTAATCATCGGCCCCACACGGGAGTGCAATTGGGAACAGGTGAGCAAGCAACAGGAGCACTCCCGGGAGGGCCATAAAAGAAGCCAGCAACCACCACTCTGGGCCAGAATCGGGAGGAAGAGGACGAGGTTGCCTGAGAGGAGTGGTGGTGCCAGCGGAAGGATTGCTGTGTTTAAAGTAAGGTGCTTTGGGACTGTGTCATACCTGGGGGGTTCACGGGGAAGACGTGCACCCACGGGTGAAGGGAAAAGAAAAACATTTCTGTTCAATGTACACGTGCCTCAGTATGAATATGTGCCGGGTCGGGCGCTTAATATAGCGCTTATTCATTAATATATATATATATATATATATAAATATATATATATATATACATATACACAGTGCATCCGGAAAATATTCACAGCGCATCACTTTTTCCACATTTTGTTATGTTACAGCCTTATTCCAAAATGGATTAAATTCATTTTTTTCCTCAGAAATCTACACACAACACCCCATAATGACAATGTGAAAAAAGTTTACTTGAGGTTTTTGCAAATTTACACAAACAGGCAGACACTTTAATTCCAAAAACACCCACGTTTATTTACAATAAAAACTGTCCCGCACACAACACAGTACCCCTGCACCAAACACCCTTCTCAAGTCCTCTCAATGGTCCGTCCTTCCTTCACCGCCTTTACTCCTCTCCTCTGAGCTTTGTCCTCTTCCTCCCGACTCTGGCTAATGACTGGAGGGAGGCGGCTTCTTTTATATCCACCCGGACGTGCTCCAGGTGCCCTCTGACTATCTTCCTGCGGCACTTCCGCCACACCAGGACGTCCAGGGTTCCTTACTCGTCTGGGCGCCTCCTGGCGGTGGCCACGGGCCCCTATAGGGTTGAGCACCCAGCCACCACCACTATATATATATATATATATATATATATATATATATATATATATATATATATATACTGTATAGCCATCCATTATCCAACCCACTATATACTAACTACATTGTCACAGGGGTCTGCTGGAGCCAATCATATATAAATATACTAGCAAAATACCAAGGCCACAGCGAGAAGTAGTGTGTTAAAGAAGCAATGAAAAGAAAAGGAAACATTTTGAAAATAACGTAACATGATTGTCAATGTAATTGTTTTGTCACTGCTGTGAGTGATGAGTGTTGTTGTCACATATATATATATATATATATATATATATATTGTCACACACGCGTGCATGGGAGGCAGCTAAAGGGCTCGAGTGAAGGCAGTTCTGAGCCATGCCGGGATGTGGCAGAGCGCACTAACTCTCTTTCTCACTTCCCTGTAGACCTAACCCGGGAGGTTCCACCTGTCTCTCTGGACGTCACTTCTGGGACCGAGCCAATGGAGACAGACCTTGCCAGCTCCGCCCCTGATGTCACATCCGGGACTAAACCAATGAACAATGAACACGTGTCCGACCCTTATGACCTCACTTCCTGTCTCCCCCTTTAAAAGCCTTCCCTTTTCCCTTCTGTGTCAGTCTTGTTTTGGACTCTGTTGTAAGCACTTCAGTGCTGGTATTGGAAAGAAAACGAAGTTGCAGCCAGGATACCAAATTACATGGGTGGCTGCCCCAAACCTTTTTCTGTCTTTGACTCGTTTTGTGACAGTGGCGTAGTCGGCAGGATGGAGAAGTCCCAGAAGAGAAGGGGACAGGACCTGCAAAACACCCAGGTGGGAGCGCATCGGGCCGAGTATTCAGGCGGGAGGGTGCCCGTGGTTCGGCGAGACCGGTGCGGGCTCCGCTCCCAGCACGCAGAACTAGGCCGCCTAGAGAGGCCAGGGAGTGTGCGGGTGGGGCTCACCATTGGGCTGCCCTGGAGGGGGGAGACAAGAGGGACTCAGTATGCTCTCTTGGGGGAGAGTGCCTGCCCCCCAGTGAAACCACAGCCCCTTTTACCACCTTGGGGTGCCCCAGACTGGCAGGTGAGTAAAATAACGAAGTGGAGGTTGGACCCTGAGAGGCCGACCAGTAAACAAGCCTGGTCCTTATGGGCAAAAGTATGGCAGTGGCTACGGCCCTTGGAAAACAAGCCCCACCAGGTCATTGAGCAGGTAGCGTGCTATCTGCTCCTGAAAGCACTTCCCCAGGGCTTCACCCAGCCGGTCTGGGGCGTGCAGTTTAAGAACATGTCTGAGCTCATAGAGCTTCTGGAAACACAGAGGGCGGCCTCACACTCTGGGAGAGCAGAACCGCCCTTCTGCCAAACTCAGCCGGGTATGTCCCAAGACCTAGCCCCTCCCTGTATAACCCGGAGCTTGCATCGCGTCCATGCCGCTGGCACGCAAACCGCTTGGAGGCGAGGAGGAATGCAGGTGGAGGGGAGGAGGGCTTGGTGTGCTCTGACAAACCCGCTGACGGTCCCGCATACAGACGTGGTGATCGTTAACGGGTTTAAAACTTCCGCTCTGCTCGATTCCGCAGCAACATTTCCATTGTTGCCCGCCGCTTTGTGCTACCGCGACAATGGCTAAAATTCAAGACCAGTATAACCTGTGTCCACGGGGAAACCCGCTGGTACAGCACCGCCGCTTGTGTCATTAGCTACGGAGGATCAGTCCAGAAAGTAACCGTGGCAATCCTTCCTGATCCTCCGCACCCGGTGATACTAGGGCGGACTGGTCTGACATTAAAAGCGGCAGACACATACCACTCCGGGGTTAAGTTGGGCCTCGTTATGGACGGAGATGAACCGTCTCAAGCTGCCTCCACGCCGTGTAATCAGCCGGCAGAGAGAGATGAAGCAGCCGCCCTGGCTGACGTGGCAACTCCGGGCCGCCGCAGGCTGACACGCCATCCACCAACGCCGCGGGCGGGAGGAAACCACGCCCATTGAGGTCGGCGCTGACCCTCTCTCCGTGTTGCGGTTTCAATTTAAAAGACGCCGGCTTCTTTCAAAAGGGAGCAATGGAATGACGACTCCCTGAAGTTTGTAAAAATGCAGTGGTCCTTGTCAATGGCCAGCGACTAGTCAGTCGATGCCACAGGGCCCCTACTTTGTGTTAGATAATGTTCTCCTTTACCGTGTAGCAATGCATGACGGGCAGGAGACGAGGCTGCTGCTAGTGCCGCGCACCTTCCGGCGGCAGGTCTGCGAGCTAGCACACGCCCACCTCCTAGGTGGCCACCTGGGCACCAAAAAAACTCTGGAGCGGATCAAGCTCCGGTTTTACTGGCCAGGAATTAATGAGGAGGTTCGTCGCTTTTGCGCTTCCTGCCCGGAGTGTCAACTGCGACAGATTCCTAGGAGGGACCGTGCTCCTCTTGTTCCTATTCCCTTGATTGACGCTCCCTTCCACAGAATCGGGTCGACCTGGTGGGACCTCTAGAGCCCTCAGCCCGAGGACACAAGTACATTTTAGTCCTCGTGGATTATGCTACACGATACCCGAAGCTGTTCCGTTGCGCCAGCTACCTCTAAAGCCATCGCACGGGAATTACTAGGGTATTCGCGCGCTGGGGATCCCCAAAGAAGTCTTGACAGACCAGGGGACCCCTTCACCTCGGAGACGTTCAAGGAGACTGCCAGATTACTGAAAATAAAGCATTTAAAACCTCGTGTATCATCCTCAAACCGACGGATTAGTAGAGAGGTTTAATCAGACTCTCAAGCAAATGCTACGTAGGTGGTCAGCGAGGATGGAAGGAACTGGGATCAGCTCCTCCCCTCGTCCTTTTGCCTATCGGAAGTCCCACAAGCCTCCACGGGTTCTCCCCTTTGAACTACTGTATGGGCGACAACCTCGGGCATATTGGATATTTTGAAAGAAGGCTGGGAAGAAGAGGCTCTTCCCACCACTAACATACTGGAGTATATCGCAGTTACGCGATAGATTTGGAAAGATTCGCCTGTCCTTAAAAGTCACATGGAGGAGGCTCAAGCAGCACAGGTTCGCTACTACAACCGCGCACGCCTCTTCGGGTTCCACCCGGAGATCGGGTCATGGTCCTAGTGCCTACCTCCCACTCTAAGTTGCTTGCCCACTGGCAGGGCCCCTCGGTTAAGGAGAGGAAGGGACTGGTCGACTATTTGGTGAGTCAACCCAATCGCCGGCCAAAGGAGCGGTATATCATGTGAACCTGCTGAAACCGTGGAAGGACAGGGACCCTGATCCCTCCTCCGCCAGCCCGCCACTCTTCGCTCACACACACGACCTTAACTTTGGCGCAGACTTGAGACCCAGGCAACGGCAGGAGCTGGAAACAGTTATCCGGACCGCTCGAGAGGAGTCAGTGAACACCCGGAAGGACCTCTCTGATTGAGCACAACATTGTGACAGAGCCCGGGTTGTTGTCCGAGAACGCCTGCACGCCTTCCCGAGGCAAAAAGGCTGAAGTGGAACTGAGATCAAGCGCATGCTGGAACTAGGTGTAATTGAGGAGAGTTATAGTCCCTGGTCCAGCCCCATTGTGCTCGTCGGTAAGCCTGACGGAGTTGGAGGTTCTGCAATGACTTCCGCCGGCTTAACCAAGTCTCCCAATTTGATGCCTATCCAATGCCACGCGGGGCGACCTCCTCGAGAGGCTTGGACAGGCTCAATACCTGACCACACTTGACATGACAAAAGGGTACTGGCAGGTTCCTTTAACGGACTCCGCGAAGGAAAAACGCGGTTAGTACCCCTAGCGGACACTGGCAGTATCGTGTCCTTCCATTTGGGTTACACGGGCTCCAGCAACCTTTCAGCGTCTGGTGGACAAAGTGCTTCGGCCTCATAACTCATACAGTGCTGCCTACCTAGATGACGTGGTCATCTATTCCAGCACATGGAAGGAACACCTACAGCATGTCCAAGCGGTATTACGGACACTTGGTGAGGCCGGGCTCCGGATTAATCCCAAGAAATGTTTCTTTGGATTAAGCGAGGCCAAATATTTAGGCTACCTGGTGGGTCGGGGTACCGTAAGGCCACAGTGCTCCAAAATTGATGCCATTCTGAAATGGCCCGTCCATGAACCAAGCGGCAGGTCCAAGCCTTTCGGTTAGCCGGGTACTACCGCCGGTTTGTACCCGGTTTTGGAGAAAGCGCCTTGACTGATTTAACAAAGAAGAGGGCCCCAACATTGTGGTATGGACTGCAAAACAGACGCTGCATTTGGTGACTTGAAGAAGGCCCTTACGTCCGCACCTATTTTGATGGCACCTAACTTTTCTTTGCCTTTCATCCTCCAGCCGGACGCTTCGGACACAGGCCTGGGAGCCGTGCTGAGCCAAAGTGTCGATGGTGTCGAACACCCCGTCATGTTCCTGAGCCGGAAACTGTTGGACCGGGAGACCAGGTATGCGGCGGTGGAGAGGGAGGCTCTGGCGATTAAATGGGCGATCACTCAGCTGAGGTACTACCTGTTGGGCGTGAGTTCACCCTTGTCACGGACCATGCACCTCTACAGTGGATGGCCCTGCACAAGGAGTCGAATCCGCTGGTCACCCGGTGGTTTCTTGACCTGCAGCCGCATAAGTTTTCGCCGCTCATCGCCGGGTGCTCTCCATGCCAACGCCGATGCTCTCTCGGGTTTACGACCTCTCGGTTAAGGTCGCCCACCCGACGGGTCTGGGCTGAGGGGGGGGCCTTGTCACACACGCGCATGGGAGGCAGCTAAAGGGCTCGAGTGAAGGCAGTTCTGAGCCATGCCGGGATGTGGCAGAGCGCACTAACTCTCTTTCTCACTTCCCTGTAGACCTAACCCGGGAGGTTCCACCTGTCTCTCTGGACGTCACTTCTGGGACCGAGCCAATGGAGACAGACCTTGCCAGCTCCGGCCCCTGATGTCACATCCGGGACTAAACCAATGAACAATGAACACGTGCCACCCTTATGACCTCACTTCCTGTCTCCCCCTTTAAAAGCCTTCCCTTTTCCCTTCTGTGTCAGTCTTGTTTTGGACTCTGTTGTAAGCACTTCAGTGCTGGTATTGAAAGAAAACGAAGTTGCAGCCAGGATACCAAATTACATGGGTGGCTGCCCCAAACCTTTTTCTGTCTTTGACTCGTTTTGTGACAATATATATATATACATATCTATACATATACACATATATACATACATATATATATCTACATATATACACATACAGTACATATACACACACACATAAATACATACACACACAAATACATACAGTATATATATACATACATACACACACACACATATATAAACATATATATACATATACATACATATCTACATATATACACACACAGCTATTTCGTATCAGTGCAATACGCTGCTTGTTAAAACGGATGACTCCGCTCTTATGTGCAAGTCTGCGTGGATATTATGAACTATCGATTTGTTCAAGTTCTATTTAAATTTTAAATAGAAGGAATTTTTATTTAGTCGACAGAAATATCTTTGGTAGGAATGGTAAAACAGACAGGAATATTATTCGTGAATAAATCAACTCAAACCTTAAACAACTTATAATATTTTGCTCTCCATAAAAATATATCCTGTCTAAATTATACAAGTTAGAAATAAAGTAAACGTTAAAAGAACAAACATTCACATTTCTTTACTCTTATGTAATTTTATATAAAAATAAACTTAGATTTTAAATATCCCAAAAGATTTTGCTCTCCATAAAAATATATCCTGTCAAAATGATACAAATTCAAATATGAACATGCTGCATAACAAAGCCTAGAAATATAAATAAAATGTGTTCCTTTCAGCAATAACAAATCAAATCATTCAGTTGTCTTTGCTCATATGTCATTTTAGAGCTGGACGCCTGGCATCTTTTTTTGGCAACAGGTTCGTTTCTGTTTGGTGTGAGGTTCTGTGTTGTGGAGATTCTCAGGATGGATTGCAGGTGCTCATCAGTGAGGCGACTCCTGTGTGCTGTTTTGTTAGTCTTTATCACTGAGAAGAGCTTCTCACACAGATATGTGCTACCAAACATGCACAAGGTTCGAGCCGCATGTAGACGGACTTTTTGTTCTTCAAAGTCACCAAAGCGCCGTGCAAACTCAGTGCGCCAGTTTATCAGCAAAGTGCGTATTTGGGAACACCGTAGTGACGACTTGGTTTAACATTACTTGGCAACAGGGAAAGTGGGGCAAATTGCACTGGTGCATTTGTGTCTCCCATAAAAGCAGCTTCACTTGAAATCACTTTGTGATTGTGCACGGGTTAAGACGTCCGCTGAAGTGTCAGATTCTTATTTAATTATGCTGCTTTCTGTATCTTCTGCATTGCATTCAGGTTACCCTGATGTTTTGTCTCATAGTGCCGTCTTAGATTAAATTCTGTAATTACAGCCACATTAGCTCCACAAATGAGACACACGGGTTCAGTAAACATATACTCAGCCTCCCATCGGTTTTAAAGGCTCTATTTTCAGAATTAACTTTTCTCTTCAGCATCGTGTGAGCTAGCTTCGCAATAACTTGCAGCATCATAAGGTAGACTTGATTAACGCGTAAGTGTTCGGCAAGGCAGCTGAAGCGCTGCATTATGGGATCTGTAGTTTATTGTGTTACCAGCGCTTCATATACCCGGCTTTAATAACAATAATACAGTATATAAAATGATCTCGGGCGGATATAATTACACGCCAGGCGGATGTGGCCCGCCCTTGAGTTTGACACATATGGACTAAATAGAACTTGAAAAGATATATTTTTTCAAATGTGATCGCGCAATTCAGATAGAGTTGACGCCAAGACTACAGCCTGCATGCCTCAATAAGTCATCCTTCCTCGCTCTTACTTTTTACCGTTCATCTAATGAATACACTGAGTATGGCTTTACCAAAACAATCATTGATGGCAAATAAAGTATCCATTATTCGAGTATGTAGATTGGGATATATATATATATATATATATACATATATATATATACCCGCGTATCGCAGCGGAGAAGTAGTGTGTTAAAAAAGCTAGAAAAAGAAAAGGGAACATTTTAAAAATAATGTAACATGACTGTCAATATACAGTATTTGTTTTGTGAGTGTTACTGAGTGTTGCTGTCATCAAGGATTTGATTATCATTATTTCTTTCAATCAGGTTCGTATTTGTAGGATGTGTTGTGTTCAAGTTACATTCCGTGTTTGTCAATCGCTGTAAAGATGACAGGTTTCATTCATCGATTCGTTTCTTACTGCATCAATAAACAGCTCATCTTCTTCTTTATCTGAGACCTGACACACTGCATGCACGGATTTTTTTTACACTGTCTTCCTTTAGCGGGACATTGACTTTTCCAACGTGTGCTTTGTTTTGGATTTATGAATATGCTTGTATGTATCAGACGCTTCATATTTTTGCTGCCTTTTCAATTGTGTAATTCGGTTTTGTTCAGCTCTTTGGAACTGTTGCTTTTGTCTGTGCACTCGCCAGTTCACGTGAGCCGCTTCGTGTACATGCATCGAAGGTTCCCAGCTGTGCTGGTGCCATCTCGTGCTATGTCCATGGCTGTATTTAATGTTACCTTAGTCCTGGCACTTAAAACTTTCTCTCGCAGTTTCGCTGAGTTTGTGTCAAACACCACCCTGACCATCTCATCTTCCTCTCCATAAGCACAGTCCTTCACCCGTGAATATTTACCCGTGGCAGTTTGCTATTGGATTGCCGCTGACGGACGGCCTTATATGGGCAGGCACTAAATTACAAACGCCAGCGCAGCCTGTCTATGAACTTAATTTAAAGTGTAGGTTTACATCGTGCTTTGTTTCAAGTAGCAGAACCCATGAATATGGTTGTATATGTCACTCGCCGCTTCTTATTGTTTCGCTGCCTTCTCAATTATATAATGCATGTTTTCTTCAGCGCTTTTTGAGGTCTTCCTGGTTTTCTATGTACTGCGTGATTACGGGGAGGCGTGATGATGTCACACGAAACTCCGCCCCACGGCGTTGAAGCTCATCTCCATTACAGTAAATGGAGAAAAACTGCTTCCAGTTATGACCATTACGCGTAGAATTTCGATATAAAACCTGCCCAACTTTTGTAAGGAAGCTGTAAGGAATGAACCTGCCAAATTTCAGCCTTCCACCCACACGGGAAGTTGGAGAATTAGTGATGAGTCAGTGAGTGAGTGAGTGAGTGAGTGAGTGAGTGAGTGAGTGAGTGAGTGAGTGAGTGAGGGCTTTGCCTTTATTAGTATAGATACACACACAAACTAAACCCAAGGTCTAACGAAGTTACAGTTTGAAGGTTTAGTGGCACAGTGAATGAAACTAGATGCTCCAAACATGCTCAATGTGTAGAATGAAAGGGGATCAGAAAATATGCTGCTAATTTATGGAATTGTCATGGTAGTCACATAAAACATAAAAAAAAAAAAATTGAAACTCAAAATAGCACAGTGACTAATGTGGCTGCATCACCACTCAAGATTTCAGGGTTCCAAACATTACATGGATGGAATCTGCATTTTCTTTCTGTAATTTGTACGTTTTCTCCTGGTGCTCAGTTTTCACTCCACATTGCAAAGACATACATGTTAGGAATTGAGCCTATGTGACTAAACATCAGAGTGTGATGAGTGTGCTATGCAATGGACTGGTGCCCCATTTAAAACAGACAGAACATGCTTTGGATTTCCATAGAATTCTGATCAGGTTAGAAGAAGAACAGCAAAAATTTGAATAATGCAAGAATATGCAGATGATCATTAAGAGATGAAAAACAAAATGGATTCAGGATTTAGCTAAAACAAATTAAATCAAGTTCAAAAGAATAAAAAGGCACATTTACAAAGTAACATGGATTTGGGCATCACAACTACAGTATACTGAAGATCAACCTTCCATAATATAGTCAAGAGCTTCCACAATGTATCAGATTTGAGGTTAGGCTGAGCACACAATGTCCAATTTTATTTAGCTAAAATCATAACAGATTAGGATTCATCTAGATTCAAGAAGTTTATTGTTGTATGCACAGTAAAAACATAGTGGTTCAACCCATGTAATTAAATTCTTACTTGCCAGTCTCCTTACACCAAACATTAAATTAAACAGAAGTTAACCTAAAAGTAATAATTAGGCAGAAATCAGAAAATAATCAGAAAAAAAATACAAGAAATAAAGTACTCAGTGCCTTATGCTCAAGACAGGGTAACAATCAATGAAACTGATGGAAAGTGGAGGAAGCAGTGATGCAGGTATTATTCAGGAGTCGGAAGGCCTGTAGTTAGAAGCTATTTATGAGTATTGTTTCCTTGATTTCACACTCCTGAAGTGTCTTCCTGATGGCAGAAGTGTGAAAATACTATGTTATGGGTGTGTACTGTCCTACAATATTGTGGGCCCTCCTGATAACCCTGGTA
The DNA here is from genome assembly GCF_016835505.1 of Polypterus senegalus. NCBI lineage: Eukaryota > Metazoa > Chordata > Cladistia > Polypteriformes > Polypteridae > Polypterus > Polypterus senegalus. The sequence continues at coordinate 6,640 of NW_024382951.1, read as the reverse complement.
GTATAAATGTCCTGGAGTGATGGGAAGACTGTTCTAGAAATGAACTGTGCAGTTTTTATCACACGCTGGAGATCCTTCCTGTCCTGTGCGGAGCAGCATCCATACCACACTGTGACTGAACTAGTGATAACGCTCTCCGCTGTTCATCTGTAAAAGTTGCTGAGAATTTTGTTTGCCATGCCAAATTTCCTCAGTCTTCTTAAGTACAGTCTCTGCTGTGATTTCTTTAGAAGCTGGTGAGTGTTGTGGGACCACGTGAGATCCTCACCCATGTAAGTTCCAAGGAATTTAAAGGTTTTCATACTCTCTACCTTTATCTCGCTGATGTATATTGGGGTATGCTGCTCCTTCCTCCATCTTATCTGCATTTAAGGAGAGGTTATTTTCATGACACCAGGCCACCAGTCCTGCCACCTCTCTTCTGTATGCAGTCTATTTCCCCCAAATGATAAGTTCAACAACTGTGGTGTCATCTGCAAACCTTATGATGCTGGTATTACTATGGGAGGCCACACAGTCATAAGTAAAGAGAGTATACAACATTGGACTCTACACACAACCCTGAGGGGTCCCTCTGTTCACAGTTCTGATGTCTGAGAACTGGTTTCCAACTCTGACTGTCTGTGGTCTGTCTAACAGGAAGATCAACACCCAGTTGCAGAGGGAGGGTGTCAGTCCAAGGGTGAGAAGATTTACACAAATGTAATCAATAAATATCATTCTCACATATATGTCCTTTCCCTCCAAGTGTGTGAGGGCTGTGTGGACAGCAGAATTGACAGCATCATCAGTTGACTGATTCTGTCGATATGTGAATTGTAAGGGTTCAAAGTGGCTGGAACTATCCTTTATATATGGGTCATGACTAACCTTGCAGGACAGAAAAATCTTTTGAAGACACTAAGGGGCTTTGACCGCTGTTCGCTTCGCTCGCCCCCTCCTCCCCCACTTTACGCCTCTGCTGCTCGCTGTGAAGAGGGGGCTGAACGCACCCTAAGGAGACGTGGTCGCTCCACCTCTTTCATCAATATCGCGACTGAATTTTAATTCCATGTTTGGAATTACATTGTAACAACGCAACGTATGACTGCCCGTGAGTGAATATCGTTTCTTTCTCTCTACAAGAAATGTGTTTTGACAATAGCATTCACACAAATGAGAAATGATTTCTCTCATGGGATTTCACTTTCACCAAACAACAAATCTTTTCAATCCTGTGGATAAGCCACTTCACTGGGAAGAAACACTACTTCTTTATTTCCCTGATGGCAACACGAATTATATGATCTACAATTCTCCGACTTAAAGTTTAAATCTGAACAATATGTTCGATCTCTTTTCGCTTTTTCATTATTTCACGAATAATAATTTCTGTTTGTTTGCGCTTAAGGCAATCTTCACTATCCTTTTTTTGAGACTTTTGATTTTTAGTACTTCCATTATCTCTAATCTGCTCTGCATGTGTAACGCACCAGCATTTTTGAATTCTTTACGACATTCTACTTTGTCATCTACTCTTTGTCTTTTATTTCTGGTCTCGGACATGGTTAAATCTCTTGGCACAAAGTCTCATCTTGCAGAACGTGAAAGTGTCTCTTTCAGAGAAAATCATGTCTCGTCTCCTTCCAACCTTCCAAGATTTTTTTTTATAATAGAGAGACTTTATATTCTAAGTAGAATAAAACCAAATGTAGTCAATGTAAATAGGATACCTTTGTAATACATTATATTATCTAAAGGAAGGATGGGACAGTAGTTCAGTACTCACAGATCTGATGTCCTGAGTTCAAATCCTAAGCCCGTTACTCCCTAAGTCTGCATGTCTATACAATGACTGTGTGGATCTAGGTATTTGGTAGGCAACCGTGAAATTGAAAGTGTGTGAATAAGTGAGTGCATGTGCACATGGATGAGCTCTGCAATGGAATGGCACCTTGTCCTGGGCCCTCTCCTAGTTTGTACCAGGAGTTTCTGGGATAAGCTCTGTCTACCCATATAACCTTGAATTGTATTAGATAGGTTTCATTAGGTTATGCTACCTAAAAGAAGAACATATAGTGTACAGTACAGTACAGGCAGTCCCCAGGTTACGTACGAGATAGGGACTGTAGGTTTGTTCTTAAGTTGAATTTGTATGTAAGTCAGAACAGGTACATTATTTTTAATAAATGCAATTTAGACAGATGTTTGTCTCAATATATTATTTATTTTTACCTTTCTGTGCATGCACAGTAAATGCTTAAACATTTTCAAATACAGTACAGCATTAACTATGTTGGTAGAACTTGATGGACTTGATGAAGAGGATGGGACTGGTCTCTTAAAATAGGTATCAAGGGAGGTTTGCACAGAGCTTTTCTTTTTCTCATTATAAATAGCCTTGCTATTCCTGCTTCGATGAGACAAAATGCATCAGCTAACTCTTTTGTAGAAAACTTTATTGTTGGAGTCCCTAGGTTCTGGTTTTCTTCGCTGAATGCTATCATCTGCTGTTCTAGTTCCATAAGGTCTTCATTGGTTAGTTCTTTGCTATGTACCTAACAGTACAAGCAGGCTTGCTATTGAGAATGAATGGGGGCGGTGAGGGGCAGTTCACCACCTGCCCACCACAAAGTCACCTCTACTTACATACAATATGCTGCCTGTAGTGTCCGCCCACTGAGAACAAATAGGGTGTGGCCAAAGGCAGGTAGTGAATCACCCACCACTGCCCCCATTCAACGGGCAGCCACCCGAGGCACACTACAATGTTGCTCCCCGCCACCCCATTCACTCTCACTGGCCTCTGTTCAGCCACAACCGAGTCATGGCATGTAGTATCACCAGCCACCCACCAAGAACGAACGGGCAGCTGTTCGAGGAACACTGCAAGGTTGTTGTGGGCGGCAGTGAAATGCCCTCCACCCCATTCAGCCTCCGTCCAGTCAGGAGCAGTAGCTGCGGCTGTGTGGTGGCAGGCAGTGACCCGCCCCATCAAGCATCCATCCTGCATATGAGCTGTACCATGTTTTTCCTGAAAATAAGACAGGGTCTTATATTAATTTTTGCTCCAAAAAATGCACTAGGGCTTATTTTCAGGAGGTATTTATCCATGTACAACAATATTCTTCTTTAATATCGTCATAACTCTCACATTCAAACCCTGAATTCCAGCCTGAATTTCTTGCTACTCCAGCTGCTTTTAGGATCCTCCAAGATTGATGTGCGTGCTTCGATTTTTGATGAATGGTTCATGTGATGAAGCAAAGTGCCGACATACAAATTCATTCGTGGTACTTATATATTCAAGCATCGTATACTCCCTAAAGTAATGATCTTCTGTGCCGCATTAGAATGTACGGTGGCATATTTGAGCCACAGAGAAAAAAATAAGAACATAATGAAAATGTCTATTTTGTGATGAAAGTGAAAATTTCATCTTTAAACTCGAAATGTCCACTTTAACCTCATTTAATTATTAAAGTAGACTGTCGAATGTCATCTTAAAACCAACCCAGTTGTTAATCGCTACTGCTTCTGGTTTTTCCACCTGACCTGACTGCAGCGGCAGCAATAGATCACCACACAGAACAGATTCAATTTATAATATTCCAGCTCTCTGCACATTTAGAATTCCTAGATTTATACTTGATATCACTTTCATGATGAAATGCATTACAATATGTATGTTACATTTACAGATAAATCGTTAACTTTGTTTAAATAATGAATACTGTTAATAGTTACACATGTGGGGTTAGTAAAGTGGTAGCGCTGCGCTCTCACAGGGAGTCACGTCCCTGGTGATAACTGCCTGGAGTTTGTTTGTTTTCCTGGTGGGTTTCCAGAGTGTGCTCAGTTTCCATCCAAAGACATGAAGTTTTGGGATTTGGTGAAGCTACAATGATGTGAATGTATGCATGTGCTTGTGTTCACCTTTACGATGATGCCGATGCCCCGGCCCAGGGATTTTGTTTCTGTCTTGCACCAATGCTGCTGGAATGGGTGCATCCCTAATTGATGGATGTGATCATTAAATATCCTTTCCAGAGATATTGTGGCAATGTGTCCTCGGAATTTAATGGATGTTTCGGGCACATGTGGCGTATCACGCAGCGCCTTATTTTTCAGCTGACGATCTTGACGAGGGCTTATTTTTGGGGTAGGGCTTATATTACAGAGCAGCCTGAAAATCATGCTAGGGCTCATTTTCAGAGTAGGTCTTATTTTCAGGGGAAACACAGTAGCTGTGGCCCCAGTAACTATGGACCCTAGGTCACAGCTTGCCAACACACCCAGCCGCCCACTGAGAATGAATCGGGTGCGGCCCCCACCGCCTCATTCATCAACCTGAGACACCCAAGGGACACTACACTGCATGAGCAGCAAAACCACCCTCCAGCCTTTGTCCAGCCACTGCTTGTAGCATCCCCAGGCCAAAGATGACGGAGTGGCAGTTATTGAGGAGCCTGCATCACGTCCCCGAGAGATATGAAGGAGCAGCTGTGGCCCCATTCGTAAGTATGAGTTGTTTGTATGTCAGATGTCTGTAACTCAGGGACCACCTGTATAAAACAAAATAGGAAAGACCTAAATTTGCTTACAGAAACAAACTCCCTTCAGGTTGAAAAACTGGAATTATAAAATTTCAGGAAAATGCCTGAAAAAGACACATAAGTTTGAAAAGGAAATATCTAAGAAAACTTGGTTATGTTTTTAAAAGGCTGCTCATCCTCATCATGGTCACTATAATCTGGAGTTTAACACAACAGCAGTTTCAAAATGGGAACAGCTCATTGCATGGGTCACCAGTCCAGTAATGGGCACCATCTCACAACCACCGCCATGCCTTAAAGAATGAATGTGCCCAACATTACAACATTTGACTGTGGGGGAAAAAAATATGAGTAAACATTTAATTATAAAGTTCCTCTGATTCAAATTTCTTAATCTAGCTAAACATTTACATGCTAGAAAAATAACAGCTCATGTATAACCAAGCTGAAATATCACGAGCTATGATATATGTTCAACAATACATTTAATTTCAAAATAATTGTTCCCATATAATGGCAGTATTTCAAGACTAACACTGCGCTCAACACTTTTATACTGTGTCGTTTTGCTGCCACCTACTGGCTTCACAGTATATCACAACAGTGAAAACTAATGAAAACTAAAGGCTCCACTTTGCTTCCCTTATGAGAAGGTCACCAAAAAGTTTTATCATTTCATTCTAGCCTGCCTTGTCCTGAGCCTTAGAAATATTGCAATAGGCATCGTAGAAATTTATAATTTTTTTTTTAACTTCCACCATTCACTGTTTTTATGCATTACTTTTTGAAGATAGCTGCACCACACTTTTCGAGCACGGTTTGCTTTGCTATGAATAAACACACTATGCTCTTTTGCATCAGACTTCTAGTTTGTATCTTCATTCACCCTAGCCTATTTCAGTTATGGCTATCGATGTCCCAGACTAAGAATAGAAGTCTATGGCTACAGGCACCCACAGCATCACAGAGGGTTAAATCTCACGTCCCAAAGTTACATACATGTTAGGGTAATTGGTCCAGTATGAGTGAGTGTGTGCATGCTAGAGTTTACCATGGAAATGACTGGTAAATAAGCTAGAGGTGATTCCTGTCTTGGGCACAATGTTACAGGATATTTTCCAGCATACTGAAACCATGAAATGAAAAAGTTTAATAAATGAATTGATTGATTTGTTCTAGCTAAGATCATGCAAGTGTGTGAAATGGTCGTCCAGAAACAGGTTTTGAGTAGGGGTTATTGTACACAGCGGTAATCAGCTCCAAGGAATTAAATATACATTACATTCATATACTATATTTAATACTGCATGGGTTGAGGGGTAGATGTAATCGCCCAGTTTAGGGTCACTGGGAGCCAGTGATTATTGCATCTGCACTAGGTGTAAGGCAGGGAGCACACATGATGCACAATGCACTGATCATTTTCAAGGCTCAATCTCAGCCAAGCAGTAAACAATGTACTGTACTGTGTACAATCCAGTAATAGCAATGTAGTAATGAAAAGAAATGTAATAATAAAGGACCTTTTTAGTTTTATTCCAGTTATTTGCTAAATGTATTATAAAGCAGTGTGATTTGATGGTGCAGCGGCCATTGTTCACGCAGAGGATGATGAGGATCAGATTGGGGATGGATGTTATTTACTTCAGGAAGGATTAAACATATTTTCTTAACTGAGAACTATCATCAACACATTTTAAGTATTCAGTGTTAAAACAGATAATAATACTAAATCAATCCAGAAATACACAGTCACATGCAAATCCAATACAGTGCTGTGAAGAAGAGCTCTACAGTACCAGTCTGCCTATTTGTTAAAACAGCTGTACTAAACTTTAACCTGATAAAAGCTGAATGTATACCAATAACAACTTCTGTTGAATTATTGTCACTTGGTTGTAAGCTACATACCTTAATTTGTCCCTCACTAGCTGAAGACCACTGTATGCACGTGCAGGACAACACCAGCGTATGTTTTTTTGCTAGTTTCAGTGTACTACGTCATCCAGGAAGCAGCAATGACTTCTTGTAAAAATTATTCCAAAATGTTTTTTTTGCTTTTTATTTCCAGCATTTTATGAGCATTACCACAGATTTCAATGGAA
>NW_024382950.1:0-7447 GCF_016835505.1 Polypterus senegalus | reverse complement strand
AGGAGTGCATCAATTTAATCACATAAATGAGGTCCATGTAGATTTCTAAAACAAATAAAGTCCTACCCTGTTAACATAGACTCTGGTTAGAAGCAGGTGAGCAGCGGGAGCAGGTGAGTACACATCGGCATACCATTCTGCATTTCAAGTGTCTTTCATGGTCTCTGCTCATAACCTCAGACTGCGAGTCACAGGCATGTTGATGAGCTTAGTCTTGATATTACTGTGTAGGAGCCTGTTGACACGTCTGAATGAAACATAAGCAATGCCTTACTGATTCCGGCTCAATTATATATTTACAAGAATCCTCTATGATGGTTATCTCAGTGGTTAATGCTGCTTACCTCATAACTCCATAACTTTACATTCAAATTTGAGCCAACACATCCTCTGTGTGGAGTTTGAACATTCTTCACTCATCTGTGAGGGTTTCCACCAGGTCCTCTGGTTTATCTCTCACATCACAAAGCCTGGAGTTTACATTCATTCAGAAATCTGAATTGAAGTGGTGTGAATGAATGTGCACTGTGATGGACTTGCTGCCATGTTCAGGTTTAGTCGCTGTCTTTTTACTATTTTTTCATTTGTCTACCTCACTTCAAGATCTGTCTTCAACTGTAATAGAGCAACTTAAGTGATGTCTTCTGTTTTCACCTTGATCGTTACATTCCTGAAAAACCCAGCAGAGTCAAAAACCACAGATAGATTAACACTAGAATCCCTAAAGCCTACGTAAAAACCTGTAATCCCGACCCAACTTAAATTTCTTTGCACCTCCCCATCAGCGTCTTTTGTTTTGGAAATGTGTTGATCAGCACAAGCAACAAGCAACCGGTTATCCTGCCAACCCCCCGATGCAGCTCAAGATGAAGAGAATTTCTCAGAGCTAATGTGTCTTTATCTGGGTGAGACGTGCCAGGAATTGTAGTGGGTAAATAATATATCGTTATTTAGAATACATACATTCCATGTGTGTTCTGTGTCTACAATGATTCATGTAAATGTAGGATGGCAGGAATTGTTGAACACATAACTAAAAAAGAAGCGTTTGCATATTTTAGTAATAATTGACAAAATGTAGACATGAAGTGTATAATGTGTGAAGTCCAAATATCAAAATAAACCCTTTTACAAAAGGTACAAATATAACAAGTATAGAAAACTTTTACAAGTACCATAAAATTACACCAGCTATTACAGACTCAAATCAAATGTATGTTTTTATTGTATAATAGTAACAATAAGAGCAGCTCATTACTCAAAATGGTAATTCTGGAGGGTGCCCGGATTCAACCACGCAATCTCTTGATTATGAGTCAGCAGTTCTTACCACTGTACCACCCAAATGGTCGTGTCAGCATTGTACCTCAACACGATTTCTTTTTCTTCGGTTATAGTCTTGAATAAAACTGCACTTGTTTTGTTATATGAGTTCCTTTTGTGAAAGTGTTTATTTGATACACTCCATGTGAAAATTTTGTCGTTAGTACTAAAACATGAAAAATGTTTCATTTTAGGTATTTGTTCAACATTCTTGCATTTACTTTCATCCTACAATTATATACAGTCATATGAAAAAGTTTGGGAACCCCTCTTAATTCTTTGGATTTTTGTTTATCATTGGCTGAGCTTTCAAAGTAGCAACATCCTTTTAATATATGACATGCCTTATGGAAACAGTAGTATTTCAGCAGTGATATTAAGTTTATTGGATTAATAGAATTAGACAGATGCATAAATACGGGCACCCCAACAGAGATATGACATCAATACTTACTGGAGCCTCCTTTTGCAAATCTGACAGCCTCTAGACACCTCCTATAGCCTTTGATGAGTGTCTGGATTCTAGATGGAGGGATTTCTGACCATTCTTCCAGACGAAATCTCTCCAGTTCACTTAAATTTGATGGCTGCTGAGTACAGACAGCCTGCTTAAAATCATCCCATAGATTTTCGATGATATTCAAGTCAGGGGACTGTGACGGCCATTCCAGAACATTACACTTCTCCCTCTGCATGAATGCCTTTCTAGATTTCGAACTGTGTTTTGAGTCATTGTCTTGTTGGAATATCCAACCCCTGCGTAACTTCAACTTTGTGACCAATGCTTGAACATTATCCTGAAGAATTGGTTGATATTGAGTTGAATTCATCCGACCCCCTACTTTAAAAGGACCCCAGTCCCTGAACTAGCCACACAGCCACACAACATGATGGAACCTCCACCAAATTTGACAGGAGGTAGAAGGTGTTTTTCTTGGAATGCGGTGTTCTTCTTTCGCCATGCAAAGTGCTATTTGCTCTGACCAAATAACTTCATTTTTGTCTCATCAGTCCAAAGTACTTTGTTCCAAAATGAATCTGAGTTGTTTTGCATACAACAAGCGATTCTGTTTGTGGCATGAGTACAGAAAGGGCTTCTTTTTCATCACCCTGCCATACAGATGTTCTTTGTGCAAATTGCACTGAATTGTAGAACGATGTACAGATACTTGCAGGTCTTTGGAGGTGATCTGTGGGTTGTCTGTAACCATTCTCACAATCCTGTGCATATGCCGCTCCTGTATTTTTCTTGGCCTGCCAGACCTGCTGGGTTTAACAGCAACTGTGCCTGTGGCCTTCCATTTCCTGACTCCATTCCTTACAGTTGAAACTGACAGTTTAAACCTCTCAGATCGCTTTTTGTAGCCTTTCCCTAAACCATGAGACTAAACAATCTTTGTTTTCAGACATTTTGAGAGTTGCTTTGAGGATCCCATGCTGTCTGTCACTCTTCAGAGGACAGCCAAAGGGAAGCACAAATTGTAGTTGACCACCTTCAATACCTTTTACCACTCCTGATTGGACACACCCATCTATGAAGTTCAAGGCTTAACGAGCTCATCCAACCAATTTGGTGTTACAAGTAATCAGCATTGAGCAGTGACAGGCATTCAAATTAGCACAATGACAAGGGGACCCACATTTGTGCACAGCCAGTTTTTCAGTTTTTTATTTAGTTTTAGACAACTAAATACTGCTTCACTAAAAATCTTTGTTCGGAAAACACTGCAGTACTCAGATGTTCCTAGGAAATGAAAGACATACCACTGTTATCTTTTTTGTTAAAAGGAGAGTAAATTATTATGCAGGCTGAGAGGGGTTCCCAAACTTTTTCATATGACTGTAGATCTTTGTAGACACAGAACACACATGACATGCATGTATTCCAAATAACGATATATTATTTACTTTATGCAACACCAGGCACCGAGATAAACAAGACTTGAGCTGGGAGAACGTTTTGCCCGAGTTGACTGCGGTGGTGAGGAGGGGATGGGATAGCAGGCTGCTTGCTGCTTGTACTGATCGACACATTTACAAAACAAAAGACGCTAATGGAAAGGTGTGAAGAAATTTAGGGTGGGCCGGGATTATACGTTTTTTCATAGGCTGGGGGAAATGGGGTTAGGTTTTCAGATCCTCTTTACTATGCAATTATGCTACTCATTATAATAAACACCTAATTTTGGAAGCCACACATTAAAAATGTTCATCACGCTATGTTTGCGCTTAGGAACACTTGCCAAAAGTCCTTCATTACCACTACATTTACTTTTTTGGCTGACACCTTTATCCAAGGTGACTTACAACATTTATAATACAATTTGTTATATTTCTTTACATTTTCCAATTGAAGCACAGGCAGGTCATGTAACTTGCTAAGGGCCACAGTTGCAGGATTTGAAACCCCAAACTCAGGGATTGAAGTCCAAAGCCTTAACCACTGCACCAACCTGCCTACACTGCACTGCCATTGCTGAGATGTCATACATTTAATACACCCTAACCCTAATCTGAAAAAGACCTTAAAACACTCAGAACACATGGGATATTATAAAAATGTGGAGACGTTTTAACATCAACAGAAATGACATGAACAAGAGTGTTGCTTGCTGCTGCAGCACAGGCCTGTTTTTTTGGCCATGAATTGGCATGACTATAGTGTGGTGGGTCTTGAGAAATGGGTTACACTCTTATCTGCAGGAATAGAATAAAGCCATGTTTAAAGTAATGATTTATTGTACATTTTTCTTTTTTATTACTGTTATAAATGTGGACTTTTTCTCTTAAATTTGTGTATTCTCTAGTTTTTTGGTTTTGTTCAGTTTCCTCTTTCATTTTCACAATTTATTATATATTTTTGCTTCATATTTTCTGTAAAAAGCATCAAGTCAGTCATTGTCTATGCCACTTAGTCCTGAACAGTCTCACGGGGGTGCTGGAGCCTATCCCAGCCAGCATAAGGGAGAAGGCAGGACAAACCCTGAACAGGGCGCCAGTCCACTGCAGTGAACACACACACACTCTGGCAAATTTCATATCACTAATCTACTTAACCTGCGTTTCTTTGGACTGTGGGAGGAAACTGGAGCACCACAGTAACAATCACAGGAAGAACAAGGAAACTCCACTCAGTTACCACTGCGCCACCCTGTAAAACACATCCTCCATGTTCAATTCTATTTCATTGCTGAAAGTAATTTTTGCATTTCAGTTTTCAATTATTATTATGTTTTTTTCTAACAATGTTTTGCAATTCATACTCTTGGATATGGTTTGTGGAATTGTTATTTTAGGTGTTTTTTTATTTTTTTGTCTTATTATTCTGTCTGTGTACCCACTTTTTCATAATTCCTTTTTTTATATAATTTTATCTTTTGTTTTCTTTTTTTGCTAGACTTGTTACTATGATCTTTTTTTTTGTTGTTGTTTTTGGAGACATGTATGCCTGTTTGTTCCAATGATTATAACTTTTGGTAATTCTTTTTCATTTCTTTTATTTGTATTTTCCTTGATTTTGATTGGCTGGTCCAACATTTGTCCCTAGGACAATAATTTGTGAGTTTCCTTATTTTTCTACATTGTACATAATTGGTGAGATTTTTCCTATAGACATCTTCTTAAAATATTTTTTGTGATTCATTTTGACTAATTAAAATATACTTTGCTTTATTTTCTTACTTTTTCTAATAGTTTAATGTTGTATTTTGATGACCGAACATAATACATTTTTTGATTCCCATTAGACCTAATAACACTATATTTGAATTGTATAACATTTTATTAAAAGATTGTAACCCTTTAAACTCATGCCAATTGTTTTAGACCTAACGCTAATGGTAAATATAAAAGAGGCATAAAATCATCACTCATTTACCCACTGCTACAGATAAAGTACAGTTTTGCCATTTAAATGCCATATTGCATACCCAGATGCCACGTTGCAATGTTTTTCTTACTTCCCTCAAAAATGGTTGAACTGCTGCATCACAGTCCAGCCCTGCCCTGACCATGACTTTGCGATCACCCTAATTCAATTGTGTAGAACTTGACAGACAGACGATTATCTCTCTATTATAAAAGGAAATCCTTTCTCTTTCTCAGAGGTACAGTAATCCCTCCTCGATCGTGGGGGTTGCGTTCCAGACCCTCGCGATAGGTGAAAATCCGCGAAGTAGAAACCATATGTTTGTATGGTTATTTTTATATATTTTAAGCCCTTATAAACTCTTCCACACTGTTAACATTATTAGAGCCCTCTAGACATGAAATAACACCCTTTAGTCAAAAGTTTAAACTGTGCTCCATGACAAGACAGAGATGACAGTTCTTTCTCACAATTAAAAGAATGCAAATATATCTTCTCTTCAAAGGAGTGTCTGCATCAGGAACAGAGAATTTCAGAGAGAGAGAGAGAGAGCGCTCGCAAAGAAAAGCAAACAATCAAAAATTCAATACGTGTGCTTTTAAGTTTGCCGAAGCACCGCAATAAAGCGGCATTTTTTAGAGGAGCGTCAGTATCTTCTAAGCAAACAGCCTCTGTGCAAACAGCCCCTCTGCTCACATCTCCTCCATCAGGCGCAGAGAACGTCAGAGAGAGAGAGAGAGAGAGAGCACGAGATTAAAGCAAACAATCAAAAAATCAATAAGTGTGCTTTTAAGTATGCGGAAGCACCTCGATAAAGCGGCATTTCTTAGAGGTGCGTCCGTATCCACTAGGCAAACAGCTTCTGTGCAAACAGCACGTCTGCTCACACCCCCTCCGTCAGGCGCAGAGAATGTCAGAGAGGGTGAGAGAGAGGCAGAGACAAGCAAAGCATATCTTATAGCATTGAGGAGTTTTAGTTAATACGTAATACGTGCTCTGATTGGATAGCTTCTAAGCCATCCGCCAATAGCGTCCCTTGTATGAAATCAACTGGGCAAACAAACTGAGGAAGCATGTACCATAAATTAAAAGACCCATTGTCCGCAGAAATCCGTGAACCAGCGAAAAATCTGTGATATATATTTAGATATGTTTACATTTAAAATCCGCGATGGAGTGAAGCCGCGAAAGTCGAAGCGCAATATAGCGAGGGATTACTGTAATTTCAGGTCCCGTGAGATGAGACGTTTTGGCAAGAGATTTTCACAAGTCCCGCCTTCCTGTCAAACATTTAAAACCACGCTCACAGTCCTCTCACTTCTTATTCGTGTGAATACTTTTGTCAGACACAGTTCCTGTGCTCTCAGTTCCAAGCTGGGTCAGAAATAAAAGACAAAGTGTAGAAGACAAAGTAGAACGTCGTAAAGAGGTTCAAAAACATTGACACGGTACGCATGCAGAGCAGGTTAGTGAATATGAAAGTACTAAAATTTGAAAGTCTCCAAAAACTGATAGTAAAGATTGCATTAGCGCTAACAAACAGAAATTATTGCTCAGTGAAATAGCAGAACAGCGAAAAGAGATCGAATATATGGACATAGGTGATATGACAGAAGTATATCGATATTGTTCGGCTTTAAACATTAAGTTGGAGACTTGTAGATCATCTAATCCGAATGAGTGTTTCTTCCCAATAAAGAGGCGTATACGTGAGAATTCAAAGATTTGCTGTTTGGTGAAAGTGAAATCTACATACGCGAGTGGCAGAGACATGAAGTGGCTGGAGCATAGCACCTGCCTGGGGGTTGGCAAGTGAAGCGAATGACGGGGAGGGGGGGATTCAACTTGCAAAAGACACCGCATTCCACTTTCAATGTTTTCCTCTTTCTATAGTTGAGATTTTTTTGTGTTGAATGGTGTTTAAATTTGGATACACAGTATAATTTCTTTACAAACGATATATATTCTGCCAGAGTAAGATCTGCCCTTCAGATGATACATAACGATATAAAAGCCACTGGTTTTCAATAATGGATTTGCATGTTATGGATACTTAGCTGCTTTTTGTGCTGCCTCAAAACAGTTAAACTAGACATACAATATTACTTGTAGATATTTCATAACTCTTTCATCTGGGTGTTCCTAACACATTCACGGACACTTTTTTAGTGTTTTAATGGAAATAAAAATAGCATTTTTATATTATATTTTTGGTAAAAACATCACTAATAATCAGCTTTTCCTGACGTAACATAT